>NC_141543.1:108600000-108732500 GCF_021556685.1 Rattus norvegicus
TAAATTACTTCAGAGCCTCTCCCCCACCCTAATTAACTGAAGTAATTCTGTAATAATCCTCCCAGCTTGTGTCTCCAAATGGCAATCAGTTAAGGGCAGAGCCCCTCTTTTGCCAGGGTTTGTCTAGTGTGGGGCTCAAGCCAGAGATCCCTGCCCCGCCGGGGGAGCTAATAAAACCCACAGAACTTTTTGACTGCAGTTCATCCTTGGCAGATGACAGCAGAGACAAGAGCATTTAATTAGCCCCTGCGTTAGCTGCTGATTTAATGGGCCTCCGCTAGCCGGATACCTGTGATGTGAGGATCCACAGAGGCATAAACTTCTGAAGGGCTATAAAAAGCTTTTTGAGAATGACGGTTTGGAGGGTTCTGGGTTCCCAGGCTGCCGTAAAAGGCAAAGGCCGGCCCCCACCTCCCATCCTGCTCCCACCCCATTCCTCTGCACAGCACGCACACCGAGCTTCCATGGGCAATTAATTTCACAGTGTCCAATTCCACAGGGGGCCAGGGGCTGTGCACACGGCTTCATGGCTCCTCTGAGCCAGTGGGCCAGCGCCTGCGTATAAACCCCAGAGTTTATGTGTCAGGCTAATGGGTGAGGGTTGGCTTTGTGAGGCCTGTTTCAGCCTTACAAACCCCTGCTAAGCAGAATAGTTATGAACCCATTTGACAGGTTTGAGAGCTGCTGGTGGTCAAATTACCCCAACGTCTGTCCACCTGTTTCCAGTTGGAATCCCCGCTTCAGACCCCAGCCGGCCTGGTATTTGTGGGGAGTCCCCGGAGCAGGACTCTCACCATCCACGAGCTGAGGTGGTTCTGCAGTGGCAGCCCCTCCTCATGCTGTCCAGGAAAAACAAATTTGATAGGGTAGGAGAGGACCAGCCTGGGCTATGCTCCTCATGATGTTGTAGGAAGGGGCCATCCTGGTTTATGGCCCTTGTCTTACTTAGGGTTTTACTGCTGAGAACAGACACCATGACCAAGGCAACTCGTATAAAGGATAACATTTAATTGGGGCTGGCTTACAGGTTCAGAGGTTCAGAGGTTAAGAGGTTCAGTCCATTATTATCAAGGTGGGAGCATGGCAGCATCCAGGCAGGCATGGTGCAGGAGGAGCTGAGAGTTCTACATCTTCATATGAAGGCTGCTAGCAAAATACTAACTTCCAGGAAGCTAGGAGGAGGGTCTTAAAGGCCAAACCCACAGTGACACACCTACTCCAAAAAGGCCACACCTACTCCAACAAGGCCACATCTATTCTAACAAGGCCACACCCACTCTAATAAGGCCACACCCACTATAAGGCCACACCCACTCTAACGAGGCCCCACATGCTCTAACAAGGCCACACCCACTCCCACAAGGCCACACCCACTCTAACAGGGTCACACCTACTAATAGTGTATGAGCTAAGCATATACAAACCAACACAGTCCTCATGCTGGTTGAGAAAGAAAATCAAACCCTACTGCTTAGCCATACGCTTGGTTCTTTGGGGTCCTGGAGGTGACTGGATTGATAACCCCTTTGTGAGGGTCCCTGCATGCCTGGATAGTCAGTGAGCCATATCCAGTGAGTAAAGGCTCCAGGATCCATGCTGCCTCCCTCAATCTCTCTAATGGTAAAAACTGTCTTCCTCTATGAAGCATCCTACCAGCGTTCGTGGGGGAGGGTCTGTCTCCACCCTGCTGAGTCATCACATTCCCAGCTGTCCAGTCTGCAGCTGGAGGGCCCTTCCTGGCCTGCGCCCTAGTCTACCACCTCCCACTTTGCCCACGGAGGGAGTTATATATAAGGCTGGCCTCTGTTGCACTGCTGTCCTGGGCTTTTGAGGTCTCTTGTATCCCCATCTGCAGGGATGGTGACAGGAAATGGCTTAGAAAGAAATGTCAACAGCAGCTGCAGAGCCAGGGCCAGCCGCGGAGAAGGGCAGCAGCTCGCTCCGCTCCTCCAGACAAAGACGCGGCTTATATCCCAAAGCTCCAGGGATCCCATGATCCCTGGTCACTCTCAGCCTGGCAGCCAGGAGTCTGGAGGAACACAGCCACAGGTCCTCTGCTGGCCGGGCCCTTGGACCATCTGTATTGCTAGTGCCCTAAGCAACTGTCTTTTTTATTATTTTTATTTTTATTTAATGTAAGTATATTGTCTTCAGACACACCAGAAGATGGCATCATATCTCATTGCAGATGGTTGTGAGCCACCATATGGTTGCTGGGATTTGAACTCAGGACCTCTGGAAGAGTAGTCAGCCACTGAGCCATCTCTCCAGCCCACCTAAGCAACTGTCTTAGTCGGGGGTTTCTATTACTGTGATTGGAACACCGTGACCAAAAGCAAGTTGGGGAAGAAAGGGTTTAAGTTGGTTTACACTTCCACATCACTGTTCATCATCAAAGGAAGTCAAGACAGGAACTCACACAAGACAGGAACCTGGAGGCAGGAGCTGATGCAGAGGCCATAGAGAGGTGCTGCTTATTGGCTGCTCCCCATGGCTTGCTCAGCCTGCTTTCCTATAGAACCAGGACCAGCAGCCCAGGGATGGCTCCACCCACAATAGGCTGCCCTTCCACATAAATCACTAATAATACAGGCCTACCCATACCGCAGTCGTCGGAGGCATTTTCTCAGTTGAGACTCCTTCCTCTCTGGTGACTCTAGCTTGTGACAGGTTGACATGAAACTAGCCAGCGCAGCAAAGAAGCACACTTCCCCAGGGGTGAGGTTTCATAGCCAGTGACGGCTCAAGCTTCTGTGCTAAACCCAGCCAGTGTCTTTCCCTCAGAACCTCCAAGCTCCACACCTTGCACCTTGAAATTCTGGGTCATGCTGGAATTCCAAGGGAAGCTTTAAACCACTGGTTCTGGGTCGGGGATTTAGCTCAGTGGTAGAGCGCTTGCCTAGCCAGTGCAAGGCCCTGGGTTCGGTCCTCAGGTCCGAAAAAAAAAAAACAAAACAAAAAAACAAAACAAACAAAAAAAACCCACTGGTGCTGGGACCCTGAGTCCTGGATGGAAGTTCAGTAGTGAGGCATAGCGAGCCTCTAAAAGCCTCGTGGTCGCAAACGTAACACCATCTCTGTAAACACTGGCAGCAATGTTAAGAGTGGTTTATTCTGGCTCTAGGTTTCCAGAGGTTTCAGGTCATCAGCAGTGGGAGGGGCTCGTGTCTTAGAGGCCAGAAGTAGGAAAGGAAAGGAAGAAAGGAGGGCAGGGGAGGAGTCAATGCAAATTTCCTCCTTGCCCCGCCCCTTCCCCTCTGGCACCCAGAATTGAATGGCACTGCCCACCACATTCAGGGGCAGGTTCCCCCTTATTGCTCTGTGGAAACACCCTCTGGTCACATCTAGAGTGCTTCCTTTGCTAACCTGATCAGCACTTTTCAATACAATTAAGTTGACAATATTAACCATCCCACCAAGGCTCGTTCAGACTATACTGACCGTACTCAAGGTTCGAGCTTGCTTTCCTAGCACCCACAAGGCCGGCTCACGACCGTACATAACTACAGTTCCTGGGGATCCGGCGCCCTCTTCTGGCCTGCACCAACAGTGCACACATGTGGTACGCAGACATGTGGGCAAACACACATACATTAATATAAAATTGTTTTCAAACGCCAAGGCAATAATTAAAAAGATGTAGGAAAAAAATGGGAAGTCGGTATTTCCACAGGCACAGCGCACACACATGAGTGCCTACTTAACCAAAGAGTGGGACGCGCTCTGTTGGGAAGACCCGGGAGGAGGTCAGGGAGGGGTGAGAGTATAAACGCCAGACTCTCACATGCTAGAAGAGAAAATAAACAGGCAATATTATTACAGTGCCAACCCATGAGGAAAACAAGACAACATCAACAACCCGCTGACAGAGTAGAAAAGGCCGCCCTGAGATCAAGGCTGGGGCTCAAGACAGTGGCGCGGCGGCTGCAAGGCGTTGCTCTCCCACGTTTCAGGTGTGAGCGTATTGGCGTTGGCACTGATTTTGAGAAGGGTAGTTAAAAACAAAACAAATGGAGACAGCAGGCCGTAAGCCACTATCTCTCAGGAGACCCCAGCTCTGGCCCCGGCAGCTCTGGCCCCGGTTACCTGCAGCAGCAAGAAGGAAGGCAGGGGCACGCCTCCTTCGCTACACCAAGGGTGCCTGTCAGCTGACCCCACCCACTTCCTCTTTTGTGCTCCTGCACAAGCCAATTCCTGGTACCTAATGTCATTTTCCAAGTACCAATGGTATTTGAGATCTCTCCAAAACATCTCGAGAAAAAAATTCATATATATATGTATATGTATATATATACACACATATACACACACATATACATATATATGCATTGTATACATCATAAACATATACATATACATCATATACATACACACACACATATATATATGGTAGGTGTGGTACCTCACTCCTGCAATCTAGCATCATTTAGCAGATGCAAAAGGCTCCTAGCCACACAAATTCCAGGCTAGCGAGGACAACATAAAGGAGACCCAGCTGTACTCTGGTGTCAGGCTCAGCATGTCAACAGGGGCAGCAGCAGAGGGTTTCAGCCTCTGCCATGTCCCCTACATCCTGCGAGCTGTGGACTGCCTCCCTGTCCTGACAGGCCATGCGTTTTAAAATGTCCCCGAAAAGGAGCCAAGCCTGCAGTCCAGGCATCCAAGGACTTAGGCTCATTGTTCCACATACTACACCCCAAGCTCCTGCAGGCAAAAACCCCCCTCTCACTTGCCTGCTGAACTCTCTTGGTTTCAGGTCCCTCTCCACAGACCCCAAGAACCTTAAGTCCTTCACATAGATGGCCGTCCACCTCCTCTGTCTGGCCTTACCACCTGGCTCCTACCTGTTCTTCTGTCTCCAGCACTAAGACCCGTGGAACCTTCTGGTAAGAGTGTCTATTCCAGCCACTTCCATTCCATCCTGCTGGGAAGAATAGATACTGTTCTAGGGTTATGGGGCAGCTGAACCCACACCTCACCCTGGACAGATTCGATGGCATTGTTGGTCACGCACACGGCGATCTTGCAGGGACGAGAATACCACGTGTGCGTGGGTGATGCCTGGGAACAGAACAAACCAGCAGGCTTTGTAGAACCCAAAGACACGGTGAGGGTTGACCAGAAAGCCCAACGGATGAAGGTGCTTGCCATCCAAGTCTAACCACTGAGTCTGATACCCGGTCCCACGTGGTGGAAAGAGAGACCCAACACCTGCCTGTGCTCTGCCCACGCACACGAGCAGAGCCCGTGGGCACACACACATCTATGTAGACGAAAAATTTTCAAAACAAGTAACAAATAAAGACTCACAAAGAAGGGCAGGAAGGGGTTGGCTTGTGTGAATAACCCCTGGACTAGCAGGGAAACTGAGTCTACAGCACAGGGCTAACATGAACGGCTCGCCCCCCTTGATGAGAAGGAGGTTCCATCTCTACGAGCCACAAGAGCAGAGCAGGAGTGGGCCCGGAGCCTGCCTGTGGGAGGTTCCTGGCTACACCAGCCTCCACACAGCCTTCTCTTGGAGCTTCATCCCAGCCTCTCCCCACCGGGGGATCTGCCTCCTCCTGGGACAGAACGGGTGCCCTGGGGCTTGCTTTATTTTAAGTGTCAATTTTTCTCTTCCCACTCCCAGGGGAACGTTCCGTTTCCAAGGTGCCGAGGTTGGCAAAGTGTGGGGAGAGAGGTGTCCATCTGTGGCTGTCCCTCCCCTGCTGGGATGACTCCCCAGAGCCCACAGCAAAAACCCAACTCTTCCCTAGGCATTCTAGCCTTCCCTCCGCGCCCTCCCCCACAGCCCCCGTCCTGCCCTCCTCAGCTAATTAATGCCAATTCTGTCCTAGAAGCAGCTTGAATCTCAGACCGGAGTGTCTTCTGTAACTGCAGACACTCCCAGCATTACAGGCCCTGGTCCTGTGTGTCTGTGTGTTGGGGGGGAGGGGCGCGGAGCTGGGAGGGGAGCATCTTGTTGAGTGAGTGCTGCCATGACATTTCTGGGCTCTGGAAATCTGACACACCCCATAAAACACCGATTTGACCCAAGCGTGGTGGGGGTGGCTCACGGCTGGAAACCCAGCCCTTGGGAAGCCGGCACAGGAGGATTGCTTTTAAGTTAGAGGTTAGCTTGAGATACAAAGCAAGTTCCAGCCTGGGCTACAGAGGGAGAGCCGGTTTCAAAATAAAACAAAACAGCAGCCAAGCAACATGCCCACAGCAGTGTGACTGGTTTCCTGCTCACCGCTGTGTGAGAAACAAAGGAATAGACAGGATACATACAGCATCCTATGGAATTGGATGAAGGGAGCGATGTGGGTATGCTCCTGTGCGTGCGCTCTCTCTCTCTCTCTCTCTCTCTCTCTCTCTCTCTCTCTCTCTCTCTCACGCACTTCCATCACTATCCTGCATGCATGTGGTCCATGTCCAGCACAGTAGGGCGGGGTCCGGCCTTGCCCAAGCCTCAGGAAGAATCCCACCCAGTTGTCATATGGTCTTGACTGCACCAGAGCTGCCTGGGGACTCGCCATCCAGGGAGGCAAACAAGGATCTGGCACTGCAGATCCTGAGGGGAGCGGAGGGGTAGGGGGAGGCAGGGAGGAGCCTGAATCTAGTGGGGATCTTCTTGAGGAGTCACCCTGTGGAGGACCGTACGTACGTGGTCCAGCGAGGGATCAAGAGCTGACAGGACGCACAGCACATGCTGAACCCAGACACAAACCTAGACCTCACTTTTTCATGGGGATCCCATCTGGCCACATAGCTAAGGGCCTGATCATCTCTTAGTAGTCCCAGCCCGTGGCCTTTTGAAGGTACAGGACAGAGCTGTGTACACACACGCTACACAGAGAAAGCCCGGAAGAAACAGCACAGGAGAAGTGTCCAGGGCTAGAGAGCCAGGTTATGAAGGAATAAAGGGGACAGAGCTGGGCACCTCCCAAGGGCCAGGTTAGTGGTTCACCAGGCGTGGTGACTGGCTTGGAAACAGAGAAGCCAGGACACACAGCAGTTTCTGGGGCCGTCTGAGGTATTGAGGTGGAAAGAGCGACCTCTTGAGCTTTCTTCCAATATCAGAGCCAGGCTCAGGTAGCCTAAGGGTATGGGGCAGGATTAGGGCCAGGAAGCTGAAAGATGAACATTAACTGTCCCATCTGCCACCACCTTGGGCAGCTACCTGAATGTCTGCCAACTGTGCCGAGCCCCCAGCCGTTCATCTCGCCCTTGCCCGTCTGTGTCTCTCCCTTCTTCTGCCAGGAAAACCTGGCACCACTAAGGAGCGTCTGAGGCACGGGGTCCCTGTGTCCACTTAGGTCCTGACTCAGTGGAGGTAACCTTGGGTGGCGGGCGGGAGAAGTTTGGCTTGGCAGCCATGGAAGTTTCTGGTTAGTTCTGTGGTACCCAGTCACATCGAGTTAATTAGTAAAGGGTTTTGTGTGTGCATTTGTGTCTCTGTGTAGACATGCTCAGCTGTGTCTGAGCCTCCGGGTGTATCTGTGCATGCACATATGTGTACATGTGTTTGTAGCTCCAGAGAGACTGAGAGCCAGTGGCACCCCAGAAAACCTGGAGCAGAGACAGTTCCCTGTAGTTAGGAAGGAGTTACGAAGCATACAGGCTTGCCCACATGCAGTCACACATGCGCGCACACATATGTGCAAGTTCTCTAGTCTTGAGAATTGGGGCACCTGCAGAGCTCAGATCACCTAAGCCCCACGATTTCCTACCAATCCCAGAAGCAGCTGCCCTTCCCACCGCCCCCTGATGACCACCTTCGGGAGTCCCCACGCAGCAGGGCTGGGGAGCTGGCTGGAGGCACCCCAGTCTCAGCTCCTGCCTCACAGAACTTGTATCATCTCCAGGTCAGCAAGCATCCTCTGAAGAATTGGCCAGGCCACTGTCCTTGGAGCACTGTCCAGGCAAAGTGAAATTATTCCAGGGCCTTCCTTCCTCGCCAGAGTGGGTGGCTGTAGCCCTCTCCACAAGGAGGTATTCGCTCTCCTTTCTTCTCCATACGTTTAAGCGCCTAGAGGTGTTCAGAGCGCCCCCTTGTGTCTAAGAGCGGTAGTACCAGGGACACCTGAAGTGTAGGGGAGGGGATGGGAAGCTTCCACACAAGTTCTTCCTCTCCTCCCCAAGGCCAGCCATCCCCTTCCTCCGAAATCCTAGGAACAAGGGACTAGGCCTGAATGTAGGTTTCCTTGGACAGCAGCCATACCTTTCACAACAGCAGCCCTCCTCACTGCAAGAAGGATTCTGCCCAACCCAGGATTTAGTCCAGGGCAGGAAGTATAGTCTAGCCAACATCCAAGATACAACCCACCCAGCCTGCTAAGGGCAGGAGGATCTCAGGACATTTTCAATGTGTGTGTGTGTGTGTGTGTGTGTGTGTGTGTGTGTGTGTAAAGGTGTATGTGAGAGAGTGTGAGAGTGTGTGCATTTGTGTAAAGGTGTGTGAGTGCATATGTGTGAGTGTGTACGCATGTGTGTGTAAAGGTGTGTGTGAGTGCATGTGTGTGTAAAGGTGTGTGTGAGAGTGTGTGCATATATGTGTGTAAAGGTATGTGTGTAAAGGTGTGTGTGAGTGCGTGTGTGTGTAAAGGTGTGTGTGAGAGTGTGTGCATGTATGTGTGTAAAGGTATGTGTGTAAAGGTGTGTGTGAGTGCATGTGTGTAAAGGTGTGTGTGAGAGTGTGTGCATGTATGTGTGTAAAGGTATGTGTGAGTGTGTGTGCATGTATGTGTGTGTGCATGTATGCACACGTGTGTGTGTGTTTTATATGTGTGAGCACACACTATGGCACATGTGAATGTGGAGGCTGGAGGTTGGTGTTAGGAATCATCCGCCATCCATAAGTCGTCTTATTCATTGAGACAGGATCTCTCAATCAAACCCAGAGCTTGCTGACATGGCTAGTCTTGCTAGCCAGCTTGCTCTGGGGTCCTGACTGTCACTTTCTGAGGTTGGGATTAGAGGTCATCACATTACTAGCATTTATGTATGATCTGGGGGTGGGAAACCCAAATTCGGAACTACAACTCTGGTTCTTAGGCTTGCATGACAAAGGCAAGGCTGCTTTTGTTTGTTTAAAAGTGTTTCAGTGTAGCCAGCCTTTCTGATCAGAGCATCAGGGTGGGCGCTACCTTCACTCACTGCCTCAACAACGTGCAAAATCTGGAGCTGCAAGGAAGGGAAGCGCAGGTTGGCTCTAGCGCTCACTGGTCCCTGGCTTTCCCCTGCAGATAAGGCCGACTCACACACTGACACCATGCTGCACAGGTGAGGTGTGGATGTGCCCTGCCTCTTCCACTGCATACAGCCTCACTTGGGGCACATGACTTCAAAGATACTATGTAATGTTTTAGTGTATATGTTTGTCTACTTGCACGGGAGAGCAGGTGCCTAAAGAGGCCAGAGGCGGGAATCCCCTGGCATTGGACTTATAGGCTGTTGTAGGCATCCAAAATGGATGCTAGGAACCAACCGCACCCCTATCCCACCCCTCCCCCGTCCTCTGGAAGTCTTAACTGCTGAGTCAGCATCCTCGAGGCTGTGAGTAATGGCTCCATAGTATTCCACCTTCTGGTTGTATCTTCTCTTCTTCTTTCTTTTTTCTGTTATTTGGTAGCTTTTTTTAAAAAAAAAAAGATTTATTTATTTTATGCATACGAGTGCACTGTAGCTGACTTCAGACACAACAGAAGAGGGCATCTGACCCCATTACAGATACAGATGGTTGTGAGCCACCATGTGGTTGCTGGGAATTGAACTCAGGACCTCTGGAAGAGCAGTCAGTGCTCTTAACCTCTGAGCCATCTCCCCAGCCCATCTCATATGCTTTTAAGCCACTCTGTGTAATGGGAATGGCAGGACTTATTTTCACACACGCCCTTTGCTCACTGTCTATTAACGAGGGGCATACGACCTGACCTGTGGTGTTTTCCCAAGACCCAATCTTTGCTACCTCGAAGTGTGTGTCTGCGTGCTTGTGTGGTGGCCAAGTGTTCCTATGCCAAAACCTGCCCAGTGAGAACACAAACTTTCTGGGAGTCAGTCGGGGAGGACTGAAGTAGAAACAAACATGAGGGGCTGGGAACAGGGGTCAGTAAAGGGCTTGCCAGGCCTGATTCAGATCCCCAGAACCTAAGCTGTGCCCACACATGCCCACACATTGAATGAATACATACACATGTAACACACACACATGTGCACGCACGCATGCACGAGTGCCCGTGCGCACACACACACAGAGCAAGTGCACGAACAGGAATGTTCACAACAGCATCTTCACAGTGGGTAAAGGGTGAATGGAGCCGTGCAGTGCACGCCGCCCACGGAGAGGTGCTCTTCCAGCCGTGAAGACGAATGCACGGGAAGGGAGTGTAGCTCCATTTATGGCCGCCTACCTAGTATATGTGAAGCTCTGGGTTCAATGCCCAGCACCGCACAGACCCAATGCGGTGGTACAGCCTAGCACTTAGGAGCGGGAGGTAAGAAGTTCTGAGTTCAAGGTCATCCTTAGTTACACATCGCATTAGAGGCCAGCCTGGGTTACACCAAACCCTAACTTAAAAAATAAAATACTGGGGTTGGGGATTTAGCTCAGTGGTAGAGCGCTTGCCTAACAAGCGCAAGGCGCTGGGTTCGGTCCTCAGCTCCGAAAAAATAAAATAAAATAAAATACAACAACCATCTCCCCCTTTTTTTCTGAGCTCTGACAGGTATTACAACAAGGATGAACCTTGAAAACATTATCAGTGTCAGAACACAGTGAAAACAGTGACCCACGGAGAACAATGCCTGGGGGACCGTGAGAGGCTTCAGGGGAAAGGCAGAGGGCCGTTACCTCAGGTGCACTTTGTTCCTGTGACAAACATTTACTTTCAGCTCATAAGCCATGCTTGCTCTAGTTGAACATCCGATCATAGCTCATGAACCCAATCTGGTCCCTGTCCCCAGAGTCCGAATATGGTCCTCTGTCTTGCTTTCATGCTTCCCCGGATGCGATCTACAGTATGTGCTTGACGACTGTGTTTAGATTGCTGTCCTGAGGAAGTTCCGGGAAAGGGCAGCTCTGGTGATATTTAGCATGTGCTTACTGGCCTTTATTTATTTGTTTGTTTTTTCTGATCATGTTTTCCTGAGCTCGGACAACCTTCTTTGGATCGTAGCTCTCCTTGTTCCATTCCTGCCTAAAAGTACACTGAAACTGAAGTAAGATCATCCACATCTACGACGTCAGGCTGCGGACTGCCCCATTCCTTCAGGGCCTCAGACCCCAGGTCCAGCAGACAAGATCTGTATAAGTCCACTAAAAAGTCAATTATCCAGGCTACACGCATGTGTAGGAAGGAAACATCAAGAATAGCAAATTAACACACACACACACACACACACACACACACACACTGAGAGAGAGAAAGAGAGACAGAGACAGACAGAGAGACAAAGAGACAGAGAGAGCCCACAGGCTGCTGGGGTCTGAGGCAGGAGAATGGCCACTGAATGGAAGGGAAACTTCTACAACATCATGGCTGAGCTGAGCCCTGCTGGATGCCGGCTGGGACAGTTCAATCGGCTGGGACAGCGGCACAGGCCGGTGATCCCAGGACTCGGGAAGCTGAGTCAGGAAAACCAAAGTTTGAGGCTAGCCTGAGAATTGTGTCAGGAAAACAGAACAAAGCGAACCCTTCGAAAAGATATTTAATTTTATGTTTCGTGAGTTTCCCTTCCGTGAAAGGCCTCTCGAGCCAGGCCTTTTATACAAATTATCCCTTTTCCCTCTAATTTCCTACTTCCCTGTTCATTCTGAGTCCCAGGCACCCGAGGTTCTGCCATTCTTTAGATGGAGGCTCTTGGTCCCCACCTGCCTCCCCCTCCAGCCCTCCCTCCTTGCTTGCTTTGTGCCTGGACCTATATTTGTCTGGGAAATGACTCTAGTCACCATGTGAGTCGGAATGGCTTTCGCCGAGGCCTTTGAACCTTACTTTTATTTTTAGATAATATCCAAGGGGAACAAAGGAACCCAGACGGCCTAGGCGAGCTTTGGCGCACAGCCAAGCTCTTTGGAGATCCTACCACCAGGGCTGAAAGGAAAGTGGGCGCCATCCACGGCCCCTGTGATCTTAATGCAGTAACAAGGGTTTATTTGTCTTCCTAAGCTACAGGCAAAAGAGAGGAAATCTCTTTTGTCCTCAAAGACTCGGAAGTCATTTCCCCATCTCCTTTAGCCCACTCCATGAGCCCTTAAAAAAGGTGGAGGGTCCCCCCTTTCTTCCCACCTCCCCTTCAAGTCACCCAAGAATTCAGGGTCACCACCGATAGGAAAAAATGTCTCTAAACCTCATCACCCAGGTGAGTGCTCTTAACCACTGAGCCGCCTCTCCAGCCCGGCCTCTGCACTTTAAAAACACTGTATTATTTTTCATTGTATTCGTTTTTATTTTATGTGTGGAGGTGGGGTTTGCCTGAATGTACATGTGTACCATGTGTGTGCCTGATGCTCACAGAGGTCAGAAGACGGCATCGGAATGGATGAAGTTACCAGTGGTTTCGAGCTTCTGCGTAGGGGAAGATCAGCCATTGTTCCTAACCACTGAGCCATCCATCTCTCCAGTACCTGCGTGGGGACAGGGAGTGTGTGGGGGTGGGGGTGGGTATTGTACCCTTGGATGCAGTGCCCTCGGAGTCCAGAAGAGGGTTGGAGTGATAGACAGTTGTGACCAACCTGAGGTGGGTGCTGAGAAGTGAACTCGGGTCCTGTGCATGAGCAGTACAGCCCCTTGAAGCCATCGGAGTGGTCGCCCCGTGTCCTGTGTTTTTAAAAGCTTCCCAGACGATCCTACAGTTCAGGGAAGAACCAGGAGCTGCAGACCCAGATTTGACTGAAATCCAGGTAGTGGGCACTGGACCCTGTACAATCGTTAGAAAAGGTAGGAAAAGCGTTGATGCTGTCTCTCGGGGATGATTGCCGAGCCACGAGGATCATACGTGGAGAGGGCAACATGGGCGAACCCGAGGCCGGGGCCAGCACTGTCCTGAGCCCACACCTCCTCAGGGTCCATTCTGTCGCTGGCACTCAGGGCTTGTGTGGTCTCAGGAGAACATTCATGAGCCAGCAAAATGGTTCCGCTAGTTAAGACCCCTGCTGCCAAGCCAGGCAGCCTGAACAAGGTCCTGGCTATAGGTTAGCAGAAATGGAATCTGAAAATTGAACCCCAAAGAGGAGGAACCGACCTGGTCATGTCCCTTGAAAGACAGAGCGTCTCTCTCACCCTGCAAATCTCTCCCTGGAGCTGGCACGTGGGTGCTAGGAACTGAACCTGGGTCCTCTACAAGAGCTGCGATTGCTCTTAACCCCTGACCCATCTCTGCAGACCCAAAGTTCTCCACTTTCAGGAACGGCTCGTGTGATTAGATGACTAACCTAAAATGCTTCCTACTTTAAGGTCTCCACCCTTGATGACACCCCACACTCCCTCTGCCATAAGCAGCACTCGTGAGTCCCCCAGAGCCTCCCTAAGCTTGGTTGCTTTCTCTTGATTTGAGACAGCATCGCCTGGATACCCTGAGCCAACTCTGAGCTTAGGATCTCCCTGCTTTGGCTTCCCAAGTGCTAGGGTGATAGGTGTACAGGGGTACCTAGCTGCCGCCTTCCGGTTTGTTTGTTTTTATGTGTGTGAATGCTTGCCTGCATGTGTGTGCCTCTGTGTGCCTCTGTGTGTGTGTGTGTGTGTGTGTGTGTGTGTGTGTGTGCATTGCATGCCTGACACCCTCAGAGCCAGATGTTCGTGTCAGATGAACAGTCAAAGGAAGAGGCCTTGGGGCTGTCTCCAGATGGCGATCCAGGCACCTCCACTGTCCCCTCTGAGTAGCCATTCTCTGAACCTCAGTTTTTTCTTCCTTTTGCTTCCTGCCTCGGGGGTTTGTGTGAGACCTGAACTGCACATCCGGAGCACGAGGGTGCCTGTCCCCTGGCACGCACTTGCTAGCTCTGTGATATTGTTAAGTAACGATTTGTTTAAGAACTAAAAAGGCGGGGTTGGGGATTTAGCTCAGTGGTAGAGCGCTTGCCTAGCAAGCACAAGGCCCTGGGTTCGGTCCCCAGCTCCGGAAAAAAAAAAAAAAAAACTAAAAAGGTTTCTCTAACCATCACCTTTGGCCTTGTCTCATGTGGCTCCCAAAGCCCCTAAAAGGCCTCACAGGATGGAGCTGATTTTGTCTCAAGGAAGGCTTGTGAGTCCATAGTAACCGAGGATTCTCCCAATGTAACAAAATCTAGATTAAGAAGCCTGCAGGGTTTCTGAGTAAAGGATACTGTTTCATAGACCAGGCTGACTGACACACTGCACTCCCATCCACCACCCCACAACCCTCCCAGCCTCCACTCCCACCCACACACAGAAGAGACAAAAGGAGAAATCAAGAAAGGACTCACTGGCTTCCACCCTATGGAATAAACACACCTCCCGGAGCACCACGGGTCCCATGGTGACCTGCTGCTATCATCTCTCCTCCTGACTCCCTGTTCACTGGTGAGTACTAGGTAACCACTCCCCACTTCTCTCTCTTGTAAAATGCTTGGGGCTCTGGAAAGTTGCCTGATTCAAAATGGTGAGTTGTAATAGTGAGCTTTAACTGTCGGCTTGACCTCATCAGGTTGCCTGTGAGTGAGTGTGTGTGTGTGTGTGTGTGTGTGTGTGTGTGTGTGTGTGTCTTAATTGAGTTAACTGATATAGGAGACCCAGCCTACTGTGGGCAGCACCATTCCCTAGGCAAGGGTCCCAAACTGTATAAAAGTGGAGAAACCAGGCTGAGCCGAAGCAAGCGAGTATGTATTTATTTCTCTCTGCTCTTAACTGAGGATATGCTGTGACCAGCTGTTTGATGTTCCTGCCTCCTTGACTTCCACCGAAGGGTAGACTATAACCTGGAATCACAAGCTGATAGAGCCCCTCCTTTCTCTCCTAGATTGTTTCTCGTCGGGGTATTTTAGCACAGCAGCAGAAATGAAACTGGAATGTAGATGAACCCTCATCCCTTCAAGAAACTCTATTCCCGGGCTGGAAAGATGGCTCAGTGGTTAAGAGCACTGATTGCTCTTCCAGAGGTCCTGAGTTCAATTCCCAGCAACCACATGGTGGCTCACAACCATCTGTTATAAGATCTGATGCCCTCTTCTGGTGTGTCTGAAGACAGCTACAGTATACTCAAATAAAATAAATAAATAAATCTTTGCAAAAAAAAAAAAAGAAACTCTATTCCCCTTTTGTGTGCACTAGGACTTGAACTCGGGGCTTTACATACTCTCAAATGTCTTCCCTTTATCCATCAGAGCCTGCTAAGATACACTTAAGGTTTCAGATCTCCAGTCAAGTTTCCAGCCACCTTGACCACAGAAACTCTGTAGTTCCTCTGCCTAGGTCCCTGGGAGCATTCCAACCTTGGTGTCCTAATCTCCCTCCCCTGAAGATGACACCACCTTTATCCCCAGGGGTTTCCAGGTCTTCCTCCCACAATGATACCCACTGCGCTTTCGTGACTAGGACCTCTTTAGCCTCGGTCTTTACTGCCATCTAGTGGCCACAAGGCTCCCTGCAGGGAGGAGGATTTAGAACGAAGAGGTTCCTGGGACAAAGCCACCTCTTCTAGGATTCAAGGCACAGAAGTCAGTGTGCAGACCCAGCTGAGCAACTGGCCCGGCCTTTAGAGCCCAGGCTCAGCCTCTGGGCAGCGCGCCACGGGCTCTGTCTCCTCACAGAGCCTGCTTTAACCCAGTCTGCACGCATGCCCACAGCGTCAAGTGCGGAGTGGCTTTAGTGTTGAACATACCCCAGGAAAGGACATAATCCCGTTCCTAAGGATAAGAAATGGGTTTAGGAGGCAGAGAGCTAATCAGACAGTTCATGCAACCATTCATTCAGAAAATATTAAGCTGGGACCCAGGGAAACGGCTTAGTCCATAAAGTACTCACTGCACGAACTCAGGACCTGAGTTTGCACCCAGCACCCATGCACAAAGCCAACCGTGCTTGCAGTGCTTGAAGCCCCAGCCCCGGGCTGCCTTGGAGACCTCACAGATGTGAATGCGGGGGCTTGTGGTTGCCCCTGAGTTTGTCTCCTGGCGCTCGCTGTCTTACCAGAAGGCAGTGGTAAAACAGCTTAAAGCAACAGAATGTATTGTCTCTAGGGACCGGAAATCCAAATTCAAAGTGCCAGCAGGGCGGCGCCATCTGGAGGCTGTGATGGGAGTTTGGAGCTTCAAGTCCTGAGTCTCCTTGTAGAAGCCTTAGTCCCATCTGTGACCTCATGCACATCCCCGTGTGTCTGTTTATTCTCTAAAGATACTGGTGACATCTGATTGCACCCCACCCACTCCAACATGACTTCCTGTCCTGGCTAGTTTTAGGTCAGTTTGACACAAGCTGGAGTCATCTGAAAGGAGGGATCCTTACTTGAGAAAATGCCGTCATGCGATCCAGCTGTAGGGCATTTTCTTAATTAGTGACTGATGGGGGAGGTTCCAGCCCATTGTGGGTGGAGCCATCCCTGGGCTGGTGGTCCCGGGTTCTATACAAAAAAAGCAGGCTGAGCAAGCCATGATGAACAAGTCAGTAAGCAGCGCCCCTCTAGGGCCTCTGCATCAGCTCCTGCCTTCAGGTTCCTGCCCTGTCTGAGTTCCTGACTTGACTTCCTTCAATGATGAACAGGGATGTGGAAGTGTAAGCCAACTAAACCCCTCCTTCCACGAGTGGCTTTGGTCCTGGCGTTTCATCACAGCCATAGAAACCCGACTGAGACCCTCCCCTTAGCTTGACTCCACCCGAGAAAGACTCCATCTTCTCCAAATAAGGTCCCACTCTCAGGAACCAGGGATTAGAACCGGACATGATTTGTTTTTTTTTTTACATTTTTTTTTACATTTATTCAGTGGTGTGTGTGTGTGTGTGCTTGTGTGTGTGTGTGTGCTTGTGTGTGTGCGCGCGCACGCGTGTGCGCGCGCGTGTGTGTGCATGTGTGTGCGTGTGTGCGTGTGTGTGTGTGTGTGTGTGTGTGTGTGTGTGTGTTGGACACCTTGCAAGACTTGGTTCTCTCCTTCCACAATGTACAGCCATCTCACCAGCAATGTGCTTTTCTCTTTTGAGAAAAGTGGTTCTCCCCCGTGGTCCTCATCTCTTGGGACCTTGTCATCTCCTGTGGTGTTCTCCAGCCCTGACCTGTGCCCCACCTGGGGTCCCTGGCACTCAGGCTTAGTCAGGGCCAAGCATATCCCCTTTGGGACTTCCACACAGGGTTGCTCTGCTCCAACCTTTGAAGGACCAGTACCTTTAACTACCACGTGGAGCTCCATGATCGCCCATCCTGGAAAGACAAGGAGGAATCCCTGGTAAACTCAGGCTTTGGTTTTGTTGTGGGGACCTTAGAAGGGTAGACATTGTTTACAACTCCCCAAGGAAAGAATTCTTACAGGAGGCTCTAGAGGATTGTAACAATCTCCACAGCCTCACCCAGGCTGAGCCAAGCTGGGGAAACTGAGGCAGCCTCCTTCTCTCTGCAGCCCACCAGCCTTTTAGAATCCTATGGTTATCATAACTAAGTCTCACAATTGAATTTAAACAATGGACACTGATTCTCCTCAGGATTCTAGAGTCCAAAGCTGGGGTTTGGGCAGGGCTGGTTCCTTTCGAGGCCGCTCTCCTTGGCTTGCAGGTGGCTGTCTTCCCCTTATGTCTCTGTGCATCGGTTCCCCTATGTATCCACACTGCCTCTCTCTCGTGTGCATGTGCAGTTCTGTGTGTGCCTCTCTCAGTAGTCCTGGACTCTAACTTGGGCTAGGCTGCCTGGCAGTAAGTCTCAGCATCCAGCTCTCCCTCCTGCTGGGATTAGAGGTGTGCATGGCCACCACCATTTTTACGCAGCTGCCATCTTCTTTGCATGGGTTCTGGGGACTGAACTCAGGCCAGCATTTTCCTGACCGAGCCGCCTATGGCCTTCCTGCTAAGAACACCAGTCCCTGGATGAGGCCCTAAGACTTCTTCACTTGATCACCTCTGTAGAGACTCTACCCCCAAGGCTGGAGAGGTGGTTAAGAGCCTGCAGCAGATGACCTAAGGTCACCCACATTTGGGCAGCTCTTGAACCCTTATAACTCCAGCTCCAGGGTTACCCAGTGCCTTAGGCATCTGCATTCTCATGCACACACCCACGAGTACATGCATAATAAATAAATCTTATTTTATAGCCTCTGTTTCCAAATGAGAAACACACACACACACACATGCACAGCTCAAGGGTCCAGGCAGTTAGGACTACAACCTACGCATGTTCAGTAGGAGAGGACACCATTAGCCTATGCCGTTAGTGACATCTTTTCACCTAAGGCCAGGAAGGTGCTGTTGGAGCTGTCTGGTCAAGCACCACCCATGCTGTCTGGGGCCATGCTGCCTCCCTCTGTCACCGCACAAGGCTCTCTCTGGAGCCGCTGGTCTTCGAGAACGTCGCATCCTAGAAACCAAGTGGCTTGGAAAACGCATTTAGGCTAAAACAAAAGGCACCAACTGAACAAGCCAGCAAGACATGGCACTAATTGGCAGCCACACTCTGCTTCCCTCCCTCCAGCTGCCTCTGGAATCGGAAAACAACCGTCCATGTGAAAGCCATGAAATTAAACGATTTTTAAAAGAACGGGCTAATGTTCTGCGGGACCGCGTTTCCAAGACAGCCTTTGTTCCGTCTCCCTGGCTTTCTCATCAGCAGAAAACACTGCCTTGGATTGACAGGGGCAAGGAAGATAAAAGCCAGATGCAGCCCTGAACACGTCTTCCAGCAATTTTCTCTTCTATCTTATCGAAGCCTCCAAGACGTGTGGCTTCATTCTAAGGGAGAAAGGAGCCGTTCAACCCTTCTATCCCCACATCATTTTCCCCCTCCTTCTCCCAAGTCCCGAGGGAAGCTTTGGGGATGAACATTCCGCCACTTGCCAGGGCTTTGGAATCCCAAACTCCTGCCAACCACAGTGCTGAGAGCTGATAATCCTCTTCCAAGCTGAAGCTGTTGTGGGGTGCAGAGGGGTGAAGCGAGGGCCTCTGCTTCCACCCTCCACTTCCCAGTGCTGATGTGAACGGTGGGGTCCCAAGAGCCTTTAACCTCTGGGCAGCTGTCCTGCTCCATCACAGGCTCTGCGGCCAGCAGGCGCTGAGGCTCAGCATGCCAAGATCAATGTCTTGTTCAGGCTGCCTCAGAGCTGTGATTAAAACGCCCTTTCAAGGTGAAGATCGATGGCTCTAAGGCTAGACTGTCCTGCCCCTACTCTCACAGGCAATCAGCTGCATGACCATGATAGCTAGCCTCAGGACAGTCTAAACCACTGAGACCTCGGGGTCGTCCAGGCTATTTGGACAAAGGAGAGAAAAGCTCTCTGTGTGACACAGCAAACACCTTGGGGAAACATCGGCTTGTGACTTGCTGTCATCCTGTCTTCATTCAGATATCACTGGTGCGAAGAACCGGGAGCTGTTAAAAGCTGGAGATTGGCTCAGTGGTTAGAGCACTCACCATTCCTACAGGGGACCCTGGTTCAGTTCCCAGCACTCACATGGTGGGTCACAGCCTTCTTTAACGCCAGTCCAAGGGACCTGATCCCTTCTTTTGACCTCCTTGGGCACTTAAGCAACACACGTGGTGCACACATATATATGCAGACAAAACACTCATACACATTAAAAATAATTCTTGGGGCTGGGGATTTAGCTCAGTGGTAGAGCGCTTACCTAGGAAGCGCAAGGCCCTGGGTTCGGTCCCCAGCTCCGAAAAAAAAAAAAACCAAAAAAAAAATAATAATAATTCTTAAAACCAATGTATACAACTTCCCTCAGGGGGCTAGAGAGATAGCTCAGTCAGTGACATGCTCGCTATGCAAGCATGAGGCTAGGAATTCAGTCCCCAGAACCGAGGTAAAAAGCCAACCACGGTGGTGCCTGCCTGAAATCCCAGGATTCGGGGAAGGAGAGACACGGGTCCCTGGGGCTCACACTGAGTACCTACCTAACCAGTGAGACACCCTGTCTCAAAGGAAGCAGAGGGTGTTTCTGACGATGACGTCCCAAGCTGGCCTCTGACCTCTATGTGCACATACACACAAGCATATCCATGCACACACATGTGTGCACACACACATTGTTCCCTACCTTCATGGGGAAGCCCTGAGTCGTACAGGAGACAGCAGCTAACCGTGTTTGTGCTGGCCTCTGCTGACTGCTGGGTTTGGTTGTCTCCACAGGTTTGTGTGTTGGAAGTTATAAGTGGTAGAGCCTGCTGGGAGGTCCTCGGACCACCAGGATGTTCTTAAGGGAGGGACTGCAGAACCCTGGTTTCCTACCTGGTCACATGATCTCTCCTTGTTGCACTCTCCTGTACTCCATGAGACTCTTACCAGAGCAAAGCTGAGGCCAGAACTATGCTGTTTAAAATCTCTGGAACAGGGGCTGGGGATTTAGCTCAGTGGTAGAGCGCTTACCTAGGAAGCGCAAGGCCCTGGGTTCGGTCCCCAGCTCCGAAAAAAAAAGAACCAAAAAAAAAAAAAAAATCTCTGGAACAGTGAGCTAAGTAACCTTCTTTTCTTTACAAAGTTACTCGCCTTTGGTATTTTGTTACAGCAACAACAATAATAAGGAATGACTCCTTACAGTGACCTATCAGCAAGGTCGGTCCCTACTGGGACAAGGTTGATTCTGGTGCTCTGTGACACTTCACCTCCTCTATATGACTGGGGCCATCATGCACACAACTTGTATCATAAAACAGTCTTCATGGAAATCTGTGATGGAGCTGACACAGCTGTAACAATAACAGTGGCTGGTGTGAGAGTCCGGGAGGATACTGAAGTGGCAACTTGTACCATCCTCTCCTACTGGGTCCTCATGTAGACAGCCCTGGCCCAGGTGGGGTGACCTCTAGTGACCTGTGTCTGGACTCAGGGGCTCCCTTCTCCCCAGCTGCACTGCATTCTTCCTCAGAGGCCTTTCCAGAAGCCAGAGGAAATGACGTGTATCAGGAGTGTGGGCTCCATCACCCTTCTCCTTCCTCACGTGACAAATGTTAAGTGGAGACCTAGTCAGGAAAGACAAGCGGGTGACGCGTTGTCACGCACTGACTGCCACCAGCCCCTGGATCGCAGCATCACAGTGCTGACATTCACCAACACCCCCATGGCAGCTTGAAAAATGACAGCCTCTAGGGAGACAAGGCCGGGACTTTAAATCATTTCATCGTCTGGAGAGTCCCTCCACCCCTCCCCTGCCTGTGTCATCCCTGTGACAGTGACCCTGCATCCTGTCCTGTCACCTATATCTATTAGCTCAGTCCTGCCTGAACTCATGGCCGGCGTCTGTCTGTCAGGTACTGAACCGAGCTGACTCAGGGGACACCTCCCTCCTTATGCCCAGATTAGTTCCATTTGTATCACAGATGTCAACATGGAAAGCCAAACTGTTCTAATCCTGGAACGAATTCAGGGTAAATATTGTGATGTTCTCGAAGCGGAGAAAGCTGTGTGCAAGAATAGGTCTCCTTTTGTGCGAGTGACTTCATTTGCATTTCTAACAGGCTGTGGGCCTTAACTCCCGATCTCTGAAAGGGTGCTTGGCAGAGGGGTGGTCTTGAATGCTGGGTCTGGAAAGCTCCTCCCTTAGCATCACCCAGTAGCCATGTCCCATCTAGCTCTCTCCCCCACCAGCACGAGGCTGTTCCCCCGACCCTCTGTCCTGGTTGTGTCTGTCACTGTGACAGGCACCATGACCAGCAGCAACCCAGGGGAGAAAGATATTTCTCTTAGACTTTTAGGTCACGGTTCATTGTTGAGAAAAGTCAGGGCAGGAAGACTAGCAGGAGCCTGAAGGCAGACATATTTGCTATTTTGCACAGCATTGCCTCTGACCAGGGAACCCATGCCAGAAGGCATAGCAGGACCAATGCTTCCCTCAAAGACTCCTGCTTGGTGAGCTTTCTTATCAGCCCAGGATCACCAGCCTAGGGAATGGAGCCACCCACAGTGGGCTTGGCCCTTCTGCATCAATTACCAATCAAGACAATCCTGCAG
Source organism: Rattus norvegicus (assembly GCF_021556685.1). Taxonomy (NCBI): domain Eukaryota; kingdom Metazoa; phylum Chordata; class Mammalia; order Rodentia; family Muridae; genus Rattus; species Rattus norvegicus. Next base: position 108,622,085 of record NC_141543.1, read on the forward strand.
ACACTCAGCAGGTCAATCAGCTCTCAGCACTCCCTCAGTTGAGAGTGCCTTCTCAGGTGACTCTAGATTGTTGTCAGGTAGATGGCCAAAGCTCACTGGGACAGCAGTGTGTCCTAGTGAAAGGCTTCTGGAGATCTGCAAACCCCGCTCTGCAGGGGTTGTGAGAACAGAGTTCTTATGTGGGCAAGATGCAGAAAAAAAAACTTTAGAAGGCTATCATCTTAGTTGCTCTGAAGACATTCTTGGACACGGCGGTTTTTAATCAGGACCCAGGTAGGTTATGAGGTGAGGGTGCTCATAGAGTCACAGAAGCAGAATGCCCCCCCAGCAGTTCTTAGGTCTCCCCCAAGCTCCAGAAGGGGCAGAGGCTCAGCTCTAAAGTATTTGTTGTGCTGACTGACGAGGCTGGAAGCAGTGAGAAAGATGATGGATAACACACAGGGCGTCACGGCAACTGGACGAGCCCCCGAGCCCCGCAGCTGGCTTTGTCATAATGAAACCAGACACTTGCAGATAAATCAACAAGAGGGAGGGGTGTCACATCTGGGGCCGTTGAGGAACACAGGGAAGAAGCAAAGTAGCGAGTAACACCACATGTTCATGCTGACCCGGTGTAGAACACGCTGAGATGTTTCCCCCAAACATCCACAGGAAACCCAAGAAACTAAGACAGAGTGGCCTGGCGTGTTTTTTTTTTTTTTTTTTTTGTTTTTTTGTTTTTTTTTTTTTTTTGGTTCTTTTTTTCGGAGCTGGGGACCGAACCCAGGGCCTTGCGCTTCCTAGGCAAGCGCTCTACCACTGAGCTAAATCCCCAACCCCGCCTGGCATGTTTTAAGAACCATTTCCCCAGTGTGCTTGTCGGTGTGATTTCTGGACTCATATCCGTGTGCATTATTTTGAATCATGCTCCAGATAAAGTCAATTTCTCTTTCTAGGCAAATTTCTAGGGATAAAAATGATCTTCTGGGGGCCGGACAGCTGGCTCAGCAGGAAAGAGCACTGACTGCTCAGGCAGAGGACCTGGGTTCAGTTCCAGCACCACGTGGTCGCTCACAACTGTAACTCCCGTTCCAAGGGATTGGAATCGCCCTTCTGGGCTCTCTGGGCACTGAATGAATGCACACACACACACACACACACACACACACACACACATTCCTCATGTATACCCCTCACAACACATACCCAAACACACACCTACATACCCATCCATACACACATCCACACACAAACACACACACACACATACCTTCACACATACCCACACCCACAAACACACCTACACACCCAAACACACACACACACACACTCTCTCTCTCTCTCTCTCTCTCTCTCTCTCTCTCTCTCTCTCTCTCTCTCCTCTACACACACACATACACCTGAAGTGGGAATTTCTGGTTTCTTTGGAAACCCAGTTGTGTCATGTGATGTTTTTCCAGAAGCTGTCTTATGCATGAGAGAAGGCGTGTGGTGTTTTGCTAGAATTGAGAGGATGCATGATGTTTGGAAAGAGTCTAAGTAGAACCCTACAGGTAGCAAAAGGATGCTCTTACATTGCTTCGCCTTGTAACACTGCCCTGGTCTTTGCTGGTCTTTACTGGTCTTCCCTTCATAGAGAGAAACTCCCCAAATAACTTCTCCTGGTTTTCCAACCGATTTGGCAGGGACTTGCTTTCTGCTGACTCATGCCTACTTGGTGGAGCCTTGCTTTCTGCTGACTCATGCCTATTCGGTGGAGCCTTGCTGTTTCTGCTGGATGGAGCTGCTGCTACTGATTCGTGTTTGATGTTTGCTAATGGACTGCTGATGTCCTGACAATGAAGACTGAAATCACCCCAAAGAGTTACTTCTAAACAGGTCCAAAGACTCCATGTCCTATTCACCATCTTTCTCCGCTACCTTCGGTCAGGGGACTAGAGGGGAGGTTGAAACATTTAAGGACCCTAAATAAAGTAGGCTTTGAAAAATCTAAGCCAACACCCACCACAAAAAGAGAGACTGACACGGAGAGGGCAGGTGTGATGTTGCAATTCTGTTTCATCTTGGACTTTCTGAGACAGGGTTTCCCTACATACACCAAGCTGACTTAGAACTCAGAGATCCTCCCGCCTTTGCCTCCTGAGTGATGGGATTAAAGAATTGTGCCAGGCCGTGGAGTGCACTTTGCACTTTCCGTCTCAGGACCGGATTGTGAGAAACAGGAGGATCCCCATGCTCTCTGGCCCCCTCAGTCTACTTAGTAATACCCAGGCCAGTGAGACCCCGTGTCAGAACAGATGGGCAGCAGTTAAAGAACCTCTGAGGTGGTCCTCAGGGTGTCCGCATGCTCCTACTCCACCTCCACATGCTCCTGTATACCCATGTGCGTCCACACACATGAATACATACATGTGGACTCACACTCAGGCATACACAAAATAATAGTGTGTAATTTTTTTTTTCTTGGAGCTGAGGACCGAAACCAGGGCCTTGCATTTGCTAGGCAAGCGCTCTACCACTGAGCTAAATCCCCAACCCCAGTGGTGTGTAATTTTAACAAGTCCCTTGACTGAGCATGGAGGCACATACCTTAATCTCAGCACCCAGGAGGCAGAGGCAGGTGGATCTCTGAATTCCAGGCCCTCTTGTCCACACCTGCCTTAAAACCAACAAAACAACAACGAAAGCAACAAACCTCACTGCCTCAACAAAAGCTGCACATGCTGGCTCACCCTCAGAACTCAGGAGGTGGAGGCAGGGGGATTACTGCAAGACAAAGTCAGCTTGGTCTACGTAGCAAGTTCTGGGTCAGCCAGGGCTACAAGGAGAAACTCTGTGAATATGAAGGTTTGCTGGGGTGGCCCAGCTGGCAAAGGCACTTGTCACCACACCTGAGCAGCTAAGCTTGGTCCCTGGGACCCACTTGGTGGAAAAAGAGAACTGACTTCTTCAAGATGTGCTCTGACCTCCACACCCACACCATGGCATGGGCATTCACACACACACACACACACACACACACACACACACCTGTGCACCAAAGATGTAAAGTGTAATTTAATAATTTTTAAAACTGGGCTGGAGGGGTTGGGGATTTAGCTCAGTGGTAGAGCGCTTGCCTAGGAAGTGCAAGGCCCTGGGTTTGGTCCTCAGCTCTGAAAAACAGAAAAAAAAAAAAAAAAAAAAAAAAGCTGGGCTGGAGAGGTGGCTCAGTGGTTAAGAGCACTGACTGCTCTTCCAGAGGTCCTGAGTTCAAATCCCAGGAACCACATGGTGGCTCTGTAATGAGATCTGATGCCCTCTTCTGGTGTGTCTGAAGACAGCGACAGTGTAAGTATATATAATTACTTATATATAATTAATAAATCTTAAAAAAAATTTTAAACCCTTTCTAATGTTTATTTTCTTTTTTTTTTCTTTTTTTCGGAGCTGGGGACCGAACCCAGGGCCTTGCGCTTGCTAGGCAAGCGCTCTACCACTGAGCCAAATCCCCAACCTGACAAAGGACAATCTTAAGATTTAGTTTTATTGTTTTAACTATGTGTGTCTGCGCGTGGGATGTTTGTGCCTTTAGAATCCAGAAGATGGTGTTGGTTCCCCTGAAGCTGGAGTTTAAGAGGTGGTGAGCCACTGTCTGGGTGCTGGGTACCAAATCTGGGACTTATGCAAGGGCACTAAGTGGTCTTACTGGGCCATCTCTCCATCCTCAACAAACAAAGAATAAAAAGCTTTATTTAAAAAGCCCATTAGGGAACCCCAATGGAGGAGTTAGAGGAAGGACTGAAAGAGCTGAAGAGGTTTGCAACCCCATAGGAAGAACAACAATATCAACTAACCAAACCCCCCCAGAGCTCCCAGGAACTAAACCACCAACCAAAGAATGTACAGGGACGGAACCATGGCTCCAGCCACACATGTAACAGAGGATGGCATTGTCTGGCACCAATAGGAGGAGCCCTTGGTCCTGTGAAGGCTCGTTTCCCCAGTGTAGGGGAATACTAGGGTGTTGAGGTGGGAGTGGGTGGGTAGGTGTGTGGGAGGGGGAGCATCCTCATAGAAGCAGGGGGAGAGGGGGATAGGATGGAGGGGAACTGGGTGTGGGATGATGTCACAGGTGAGGCAGGTACAAGACAGAAGGAGGTCTGTCCTTGGACGAGAAGGAAGGATGGGCAGGAGAAAAGTGTGAAGGAAGAGGAGGAGACTGGAACGGAAAGGAGGAAGAGACAGGAGAGAGAGGGAGAGAAGCCATGGCAGGACAATATGGCAGGTGACGTTAGATTCCACGCTGTGTATTTACAGGTTGTTACGAATGTTCTTAAGGGATGGATGTGTACAGGGCTTTGTATGTTTAGATGGGCAATTATATCTTATCAATTGGGCCAAAGGTTATTGTGTTGCGTGTTCTTTCATGTGTAGATTTAAGTGTAATGGAGTGTGGGGCGGCTGATCTGGGCCACCACAGAGTTGGGATGTGTGTTTCTGGCATGGAAACCTGCCTTGGGAACTGGATAGGTAGAGAGATTGCTGACGGCTCAGAGAGAGGCCTTTGGCAGTATGATATGGGATGGAGCAAAATGGGTGAGAGGCTTTGCTGCCTGAGAATTAAAATTTCCAGCAGTTATCTTGGGACACTGCAGTGCCGGACCTAGTGGGGATAAAACCTTACTTTTTTTCTTTTTTCTTTTTTTCGGAGCTGGGGACCGAACCCAGGGCCTTGCCCTTGCTAGGCAAGCGCTCTACCACTGAGCTAAATCCCCAACCCCCCTTTTTAATTTTTTATATTTTTACAACAACAACTGGGAAAGGGGATAACATATGAATGTAAATACATAAAATATCCAATTAAAAAGTCCATTAATAATGAGACAAAATAAAATATTTACAATAAAACCCCTCAACGCTCCATCATGCCCACGGTGGGGACGGGACATAAATGCCTCGCTGAAGGTGAACGGAATTGTTCCATATTCGTGTGTGAAAGAGAAGGTTTGCCAGTATAGAAATGTCAGCTCCTCTAGATGATGTAAAAAATTTTGATGCAGTTCCAATCAAAATGTCGATAGAACTCATGAAACTTGACAAGGTGGTAATAAAAAAATTCTTGAAGACGAACAAAAGGCTGAAAATAATGAAGATATCTCGAAGACACGGAATAATCAAAGAGGCCCAAGATCAGCCGCTCACAGCAGCGGTGGGTGTGGGTCTTTGTCTTTGTGGGACCTACTCTTCCACCGAGGCCTCAGTGGCAAAAAACTGGGTGGGGGGCAGGGGGTCCATACAGCCGGACAGACAGACCCCACCCTGGAGCTACATCCCTTCCCGACAACACCAACGCCTCTGAGTTGGCAGTGGTGGCCACCGCCAAATAACCCCAGAAGGAAGAACAGAACAAACTTCATACAGACATTGAAAAATCGGTGGCGTGCCTCGCCATGAAAAGAGAGTTCCAGAAGTTTCCATCAACATCGTCAGCAGAAAAAAAGTAACACCAAGGCCGTGAAGACCAAACAAGAGCCTCAGAGTCCAGTCCCTCCTCAGACGGGGTCCCAGACCCTCCTCAGACGGGCTCCCAGACCCTCCTTAGCCGGGGTCTCCACCCCACCTGAGCTTCCCTGTCCCGTTTATGTTGCTGCGATTGCCTGGGCAAAAAGCAACTTGGGAGAGAAACAGTGGATCTCAGCTCGCAGTGGCAAGTTACCGTTCCTCCCCCCGGAGGGGAAGTCGAGGCAGCAGGAGCCTGAAGCGGCTGTTACCTCACAGGCACAGTCAAGACGCTCACACAAGCGCTCAGTGCTCGGCACGCCTTCCCTACAGCCGCGAAACCCAGAGCCCCAAACCAGGGAGCCGAGCCGCCCACTTTACACTGGATCTTCTCATATCGATTAGCGTCCAGTCCAGACAACTTGTCTAGACATTGCCGCGCTGAGATTCTTCCTAGTGATTCTAGAGCATGCCAAGTTGATTAAAACTAACCATCACGGGACTGGAGAGATGGCTCAGCGGTTAAGAGCACTGGCTGCTCTTCCAGAGGTCCTGAGTTCAATTCCCAGCAACCACATGGTGGCTCCCAACCATCTGTAAAGAGATCTGATGCCCTCTTCTGGTGTGTCTGAAGACAGCTACAGTGTACTTATATATAATAAATGAGTAAATCTTTAAAAATAAATAAATAAATCTTAAAATTAACGGTCATGATGTTTTTTTTGCTTTAATTTTTTTTTCTCGGAGCTGGGGACCGAACCCAGGGCCTTGCGCTTGCTAAGCAAGCGCTCTACCACTGAGCTAAATCCCAGCTCCCGTCATGATGTTTTTAAAGAGGGTTGGGATAAATTTTGAGAGCATTAGATCAATGGGGGTCAGTATCTTGGGCCCCTGAAAAAAAAAAACAAAAAAACAAAACAAAAAACAAAACAAAACAAAAAAAAAAAAAACCGAACAGCCTATGAACTAGAATCAAACATGTGATACGTTCCAGAGGACTTCTCTCATCAGGGCCAGCAGGGAGCAGAGGATGTCAGTAAGTCTTTGCCCTGTTAAACTTCCCCTAGTGAGGGGCTGGAGAGATGGCTCAGTGGTTAAGAACACCCGACTGTTCTTCCAGAGGTCATGAGTTCAATTCCCAGCAACCACATGGTGGCTCACAACCATCTGTAAAGAGATCTGATGCCCTCTTCTGGTGTATCTGAAGACAGCTACAGTGTACTTATATATAATAAAATAAATCTTTAAAAAAAAAAAAAAAAAAAAAACTTCCCCTAGTGAGGATCCACCTCCCTTAATTTCCAGAACCTCCTAAAATCATACCACCAGCTGGAGACCTGTAGTTATTTTAAAGATGTTGAACCTTTTATCCCGCACTAGTGCTGGCACGGTAGGGCCACATGGCAACGCGAGGTACCTTTATCTCAGTGCAGCCGGTTCCAGCGAGTCACCATTCCACGCTGGCGCCCCTGGTACTCTCTGACCCTGGTGGTCCTGGTGGTCGCTCCCTGGTGTTAGCTCTGACACCATAGGGCCATATGGAACTAACAATTCGTTTCAGAGGCTCCACGTTGTTACTCCAAGTACTCTCTGACCCAGAGCCATTCTGGGTACGATCTGCGAGCCATTCCAGCGTGGCACCTTGCCACACTGCTCCCTAAGTTAGTTCTGACACAGGACGGTCACCTGGAACGAACCTAAAATCAGGGCTCTAGAAGTCCAGCAGTAGCTGGCTTATCACAGCTCCCTGCCACGGGCTCTGCCCACACTCGCAGCAACCACCCCTGGTAGTTAAGGTATAAACTCCCAACCACCTGCTGAAATCAGGCTCAATCAATCAGATTTATAGGTTAAATTCTCAATCCATAATACATCCCCACAATAAACTCACAACCAATTGATAAGGATATGAACCACCCAGCTAGATAAGAAAAATTGACCTACAGAAATCCATCGCTTAAGAAATATTCATAACAACCTGTATCCATGTAGAGATACACGGCGAGGATTGTCTGCATCCATGCTGCCTCTCCTCCTTTCTGCCTCTCCCTCTCTCTTTTTTTTTTTTTTTTTTTTTTTTTTTTGGTTCTTTTTTTTCGGAGCTGGGGACCGAACCCAGGGCCTTGCGCTTCCTAGGCAAGCGCTCTACCACTGAGCCAAATCCCCAACCCCTCTCCCTCTCTTTCTAAAACTATGTTCCCGCCTACCCTTCCTTCTCGTCCAATGAATGACAGGCCTCGTTTTATCTTGCATCCACCTCCGCCTGCATAACGACATCAACCTACAGAGACCAAACACTGAAAACACAAATCTGTGTGGGACACACTTCATATTCAAGACATAAAAATGGGAACAAACCCAGACACCTCCCCCACTTCCTTCAAAAGCCCCTGCTTACACAGGGACATCCCAGGAGACGGCAGCTCTGGGCACCAGGGAGTTGAACCCAGGACTTCAAATCTATTAGGTGAGTATTGTATACTAAGCTGCATTGCTTTTGCTACAGGGCCTCCCTAAGTTGCAAGGGTTGTCCTTCAACTTGCCGTCCTCCTGCCTCAGACTTCCAAGTGCCTGGGATTATAGGTGTGTGCGCCCCATGCCTAGCGGAGGGCATCTGCATGGTGTGTGTATACATGTGCATGGGTATTCATATGTTTGTATGCACATGCTTGTGGAGGCCCAAGGCAAGCATGGGGGCCTGAGTTCAGATCCCTAAAGAGATGGGGGGATGTGGAGCGTGAAGAGACACCATGACCAAGGCAACTTATTGTTGTTTGTTGTTGTTGCTGCTGTTGTGTTTTTTTTTAAAGATTTATTAGTTTATTTATATATGAGTACACTACAGCTGACCACCAGAACACACCAGAAGAGGGCATCAGATCCCATGACAGATGGTTGTGAGCCACCATGTAGTTGCCAGGATTTGAACTCAGGACCTTTGGAAGGGCAGTCAGTGCTCTTAACCACTGAGCCATCTCTCCAGCCCCCACAAAGGCGACTTGTAAAAGAAAGCGTTTAACTGGGGGGTTGCTTACAAATTCTGAGTCCATGACCGTCACGGTGGGGAATATGGAGGCTGACAGACAGGTATGGCGCAAGAGCAGTAGCTGAGAGTTTATATATGCTCTGCAAGATAGAGACAGAGAGAGAACAAGGGATTGGGCCTGTTGTGAGCTTCTGAAACTTCGAAGCCCAACCCCAGTGACACACTTCCTCCAACAAGGCCACACCTCCTCCAACAAGGCCACACCTCCTCCAAGTAGGCCACACCCCTCCAACAAGACCACACCCCTCCAACAAGGCCACACCTCCTAATTCTTCCTAATCAGTTCCACTGACTTGGAACTAAACATTCCAATATAGTCTAAGGGGGCCATTCTGCATCTGCAGCAGAGACCCGTACACCTGCAGCGCCCCCTTCTGGAAATAGGAACCCATTTTTGCAGTGATTAGCCTTGTGCACGAGGCAAACCACCAGACTAAAGCCCTCGAAAGCCCGTGTAAACTCTACAGTCCAACCACTGCTTATGGGCTCACCTGGGCAGCTCCTCAGATCTAGAGGAGAGACTCCCCCATCTTACGACTGGCCTTCATGTCTCCATCAACGTATTTAAAATCTGGTATTTATTTTTAAATTTTGTATGTATATGAATGTCTTGCGTGCATGCATGTCTATGTGCCATGTGCATGCCTGGTGCCCAGAGAGACCAGGACAGGGCGCCAGATCCCCTGAGATTGGACTTTAAGAAGATGCTGGGCTGCCGTATGCGTTCCCAGAACTGAAGCCAGGTCGTCTGGAAGAACAGCCAGTGCTCTTGAACTGTTTCTGCCTATCTAAGCTGGCAAAGTCCACAACTCTTCCTTCTCACACACCTCCCGTGGGCTATTTAACCCATTTCAGGGAGATGTGGTGGGCTGGGTTTGGGGTTGGTTTTCTTTTGTTGTTGTTGTTTTTTGTTTTTTTTTCTAGTGGGACTGAAGCGGGTCACAGGCTAGGACTGGGATCTGGTCCTTGTCTGACCTCACCGACCGGCGGCGGGCTGCACTACTCAGAGACGCCACGAGGCGGCGCTCGGGGCTGTGGAATGCACTTCTTGTTCCGCGGCTTTCTCTGCTTCTTTTTTTTTTTTTTTTTTTTTTAGTATTTTTTTAGAATTATTTATTTTATGTATATGAGTACACTGTAGCTGTCTTCAGACACACCAGAAGAGGGCGTCGGATCCCATTACAGATGGTTGTGAGCCACCATGTGGTTGCTGGGATTTGAACTCAGGACCTCTGGAAGAGCAGTCAGTGCTCTTAACCTCTGAGCCATCTCTCCAGCCCCCGCTTTCTCTGCTTCTTGCTGCCTGGCCTTGCTCACCTTGGGACTGTCCCTCTCTGGCTCCACGTGGCAAACAGTTCAGCAGGTCCCTGTGGGACCAGAGGGTACTGAAAATAAAGTGTGCGTGCCTCACCTTCCCTTTACCCCGCCTCTCTATCTGACCTGTAGATGAACTTGAATCCAGTTAGAAGGAGACACTATAAAATGCCCCAGCTACAGGGGTAATTGCTTTTTCTAGGGAGATGACACCACCATATTTACTCAGTGACAGACCAAAGTAACAATAACACCAAAGTCCACCCAGATGAAGCGGTGAGTTTTCTGGGGTTACTCAGAGGAGCACAGACAACCTGAAGGTGCCCACATCTCTAAAAGCCCAGACCAGCAGGAGTGACAACTCAGGAAAGCTGGAAACTGGAGCTCTGTGGCTAGCTCCACGGGCGGGGCCTTGTGAATCAGGAAAGTTTCAGGATTTTTTTTTTTTTTTTTTTTTTTTGAGACTTGTGACTTATTTTCCGAGTCTTAAGGACCTGCCCTATCGCAGTTTCTCAAGTTTCCTTCCTGGATGGGATGTTTCAGAGGAAATTACTACACAGCATTGACTTAGTCCTGGGATAAAGGATCAAAAATGTCGTGGAATTTCCTATTCGGACCCTGAGATACCTTGGGATGACTGAAACCTGGGACTGCCTGCAGGACTTGGATACCACTTTGGAGTTTGGAGGTCTTAGCCCAGAGATGCCACATCACAGACCCTAACCCTTTGCTGAACTACTGTGTGACATCCCCCAGGAGTTCTCTGTTGAAGGTTTGATTCCGGGTGCAACTTTGGGGAACCATTGGGTCAAGAGGATGGTGACTTCAACGACGGATCAGTTGATCCCACCAATGGGCCCATACTGCGTTGGAAGGTCACAGGTTTATACAGCAGGACCGGCTGGGTTTCAACTGCCTTTGCAACAACTTGGCTGGATGGACTCAAAGTCACTTGACCCCTCTGGAAGCTCAGCTTTTTGGTCTGTACCAATGGCCCAACGTCCTGCACAGGGCTGCGTGATTGGTAAAGAGACAGGGGCCAGCTCCTTGCGCTCAGGGAAGTCCCTCCCGCTTGCGCCCCTGTACACGAGGTCCCACAGCTCAGGGAAACTCTGGCCGCTCTAACCGCGTCTAGAACGCGGCCCCTTTAAGGCCGCCCTGGATGGCCCAAAGCCTAGAGCGACCTTCTAGCGGCCGTCTCGATGGTAAGTTTTCACTTCCGGCCGGAAATGCGTTTGCGGAGCTGTTTCCGCCGGGGAGAAGAACTCGCGTGCTTCGTACAGAGTGGAATGTAGACTGTGAGAGGGCCGTGGATACTTCAGAAGGCGCTCGTGGGATTTGGAAGCCACTCCCGGGGCTCCCACGGGAGGAAGCTGACCCGGGGCCCGCAAACGGCCGCGGGATGGGCGGGGGTTGTAGGAGGTCTCTGCCCCGGCCTCATCACCGGCGGTGCACAGGCTTCTTTAGCTCTTCGGGGGTGCACGAGGTCATCCGCTTAAATTGAGTTATATTTTTTTCCACCCAGAAAATGAAATACACAATCCCCAGCGACTGGACGAAAGCACGCAGTAACTCCTTTCTTCCGAGGAGAGTTTCAAGTGACTTCAGCTTGGGTGACCCAGGTATGTCAGACCTGGAGGTACAGTGTCCTGAGGTGGACGGTCTGGGGAAAGGCTCCTGTGTGGTTGACCCTGCCCTAGGTGGGTGCAGCCCTGTACCAGACAGCCCGACCTTGACCTAAAGTAAATTCCCGGAGGAGCATCCTCCCCGGGGTTTGAATTTGCAGTAACAGGTGTGAGCATCTTAGCAGCAGTTTGGTGGTCATGTATGATACTGCAAACAGGATTGTGTCCTTCAAAAATAAGTATTTGTCCCGTTACTCCTCGATATAGATTTTTTTTTATTTACAAAAAGACTTTATTTCATGTGTGTGAACGTTTGCCTGGTACCCCCAGGGTCACAAGAGGATACCAGATTCCTTGGAAGTGGTGATAGAGAGGGTATAGAGGGTTGTCAGCCCCGCTGTGGATGCTGGGAACTGAACCCAGGTCCTGTCTATAAAGAGCAAGTGTTCTTCACTGCTGAACCATCTCTCCAGCAACTGTACCACCCCTCTTTAAGATAGGGTCTCACGGGGTTGGGGATTTAGCTCAGTGGTAGAGCGCTTGCCTAGCTAGCGCAAGGCCCTGGGTTCAGTCCCCAGTTCTGAAAAAAAAAAAAAGATAGGGTCTCACTTAGTCCAGGCTGCCCTTTAGTTATTAAGTAGCTGAGGGTGGCCTTTGAACTTCTAGTTCTCCTTCTTCTATCTCTGGACTGGTGGATGAAGGGCATCCTGGGCCACCCCTAGTTTATATGATGCCGGGGCTGAAGCTCATGGCTGGGAAAGTGTCTGCCCAATGGGTATCTGCCCCGCCCACGTGGAGCTAAACAAAGATGGGCACACCTTTGTGGTTTCAGACATCGCTGGATGAGGCAACAGTACTACCCAAACAAACTCTCTCGGCAGAAAAAGTTCCCCGTGACCCACCTGAGCAGCCGTGGGCCCCACTAGCCTGCCTTTGCAGTGTGGTTGAGGGACTAGAATTTGTATTTTAAGTAGCTACAGGGAGCCACCAATGACCATTTTGGAGGTCCTGGGTCTGCGCACTTCAGAAAGAACCGTGACAGGAACCTGCCATGGTTCATGCGTGTCAGGTGCTCCTCCCTGGGGGTGGGGGTGGGGGCACATGGGCCGGGCTGGAGTGTGGCTCAGTGATAGAGTATGTGCTGTAGTATGTCTGAGAAGTCCTGCTTATTAGGGAGTTAGTGCCTGTCCAAGTAGACATCACCAAGTAATATAGGGTAGCGGGAAGGAGACACACACACAGACTGCTACAGTCCTGCGAGGGATGTGCAGATGGGGCAGGGACGCAGGCATGCTAGAGTGGAGCAAGCGTGGCTGGAGGGGACCCAGGGAGGAAGGTCAAATAGGAATGAATTCCAAGTGGTGCTGAGCTGCAGAGTCCTCGGCCACCAGAGGCCTAGCTGCTTCATCTGTTGACCTACAGGAAGTCACTGACCTGGCTAGGTGGCCAGTCCTTAGTACCAGCAGTTTCTGTAGAGAGAGACTGGGCACCTCACACACCCACCTGGGGGCATGGTTTGTGGGCTGGTGTTTTTAACTAAATACTGAGATTTGCGGTTTAATGAGGATTGGTGGTGTATGCCCTCTTTTCTCAGGTCATTTGACTGGAAGATTGGTCCGTGTGCACTGGATGTGAATCTGGCCCTACTGCGTGTACCCGGACCTGTTGGGTTTGACTCTTGATTTGCTTCTTTGGGTGTTGACTGGCTGAGGACTGCTGTGTGTGGTGGCTGCAAATAAATGGAGCTTGACCTCTCTCTGTTCTCATTGTTTGATAGTGTCTCCCTCACTGTGCAGCCCTGGCTGGCCTGGAACCCAGACCCACCTGCATCTGCCTCCTGAGTACTGGGGTGACAGGTGTGCATCACCACACCCAGCCTCTTCATGCTCCTGGTGTTCCCTGTGCTTGCTGCTGTGGCAAGCGTGGGTTTGTATGGCCAACGAATGTTAAATGACCCCGCTCCCAGGTTTTGGGGGCACAAAGCACACAGCTATCCAAAGATTTCTTTAGGGAGTGTAGGGACTAGGGGCACAGTGTCCTCAAGGAAATTGAGTTGCAAGAGGTGTCTGGATGGGAGATGTCCAGGGCCTCTGGGATCCCACAGCCTTCTGGGCTTCCCTAGCACTCGTGAATAGGAATTACCGGGCAGAGAGTGCCTGTCCTGGGATCTGGACGCCTGTGTGCACTGAGGTTACTGAAGCTGGTTCTGCCTCTGCGCTTCTTAAGTCCCAGCATCAGGAGGCAGAAGCAGGCAGGTCTACAAAGCAAGTTCTAGGACAGTCTGGTAACAAACCCTGTCTTGGGAAGGGAGAAAAACAAGAATTCTATTTTATGTGTATGCCCGAATGTAGTTCTGGGTCTTTGGAGACATTGAATCCCCTCAAGCTGGAGTTACAGATGGTTGTGAGGGTCCACATGGGTACTGGGAATAGAACCGTGGTCCCCTTGCAAGAGCAGTCAGTGTGCTTAACCGGTGAGGCATCACTCCAGGCCCAGCTGATGTGCCTCTTAAACCCACAGGAGCCCTTTCTTGCTGACTAACCTTGCGGTTAGGTGTCAGGGGCTGTATTTCCCGTAGGGCTGAGCAGCTGCCTCTCCTAAGAGCCTTAGAGTTAGAGCTGCCTGGGGGTGGGTATGGGGTCACCCTTTGTGCTACCTCTGTTGTATATCCTTGGTCCCTCTGGCCCCATGTCCTCAGCAGGAGCAGACGTAACACGGTCCCTACCTCTGCTCAGTTGCTCGAACACCGAGGGAACCTTGTCTCAGATCCAGTACACTGCTGGCATGGAGTGTTTGGTTCACAAGAACAGGCTTAGCTACCGTACTGTGCATGGGTCATTTGCAGTAGTTGGGAGACTGACTTGGACTCTGACCTTGCTGTGCCAGGGGCCAGCCCCCTTGGCTTACATCATGTCACTCTGACTCACTGGGCCACTGTGGTCTCACCATCCCGTTATCCAGCTGACAACTCCTGGAGGGCTTGCCCACTGTCTGCAGGGCTGTCATTTCAATCCTGTGATGTAAGTCCTTCGTGGTTCGCAACCACTGACCATAATCCGAAGCACTCAAAGCTACGGCAGAGGCACCATGCAAGTTCCCAGTGTACAGGAGCCGTTTAAGCCATGACCCAGGGAGAGCTCATTGTGGAGGCAGAAGCTCGTGGGTTTTCCTCTGGGGCTTCAGGTCCTGTGGTCTTAGGCACGTCACCTCCCCCTCTGCACCCGGAGTGCCTTCCTAACAGTGAACGTCACGGTGATGGCTCCTCAGGTAAAGTGGGTGCATCCCATGGAAGGAGCTTGGTGCCTCGGAGGCAGGAGGGAAGCTGCAATAGCTTCAGGCTCCTGGCATCGCTTCACATTCGGGCCTCACGAAGTCGGTACTATGGTCCACGTGCTGTCTCCAGAAAAAGACTGTGCTGCCTAAATTAAGGTGTCAAGATGCAGTGTACACCGGGAAAAAATAGCTGGTACTAATCTTTGTGGAGTAGACTGTTTTGGTGGCTGTCCCTGACTCATCCTGGTGTGGGGTGTTTCTCCTGCCCACAGAATGCAGTGTCTTCATGGTGGCTCCAGTCTGCCCCTCAGTCAACCCTGGCCTCCCGTCCGCAGGTCCTTGGGACCAGTGTGGTCCAGTTTAACAGTTTTCTGGGCCCCTCTGAGCGCATGTCTGGTTAACAGCAAGCAGGAAGTAGCTGGGGTAGAAGAAGGTACTTAGAGCCCATGGCTCTTCAGTCAGTCCAAGGAGAGCACTGGAGGGACCAAGAGTTCACTGCTTGGTCTGTGAGACAGGAATGACTTGGAACGTACTGTGTAGGCCAGGCTAGACACAAACAACCCCCAATCCTGCGTCAGCTTCCCAAGTACTGGGATTATTTAAAACAGTATGCTAGGGCTGGAGAGATGGCTCAGTGGTTAAGAGCCCCCTGACTGCTCTTCCAGAGGTCCTGAGTTCAATTCCTAGCAACCACATGGTGGCTCACAACCATCTGTAATGGGATCTGATGCCCTCTTCTGGTGTGTGTGAAGACAGCTACAGTGTATTCACAAACATGAAATAAATCTTTAAAAAAAATAAGACAGTATCCCATTCTGTAGTCCAGCCTAGCCTCAAGTTCACGGTCATGCCTGGGTCTTCATGGTGAGGTGCAAGTGCCACCACCATGCTGAGTGTGCGCTGGGACCTCTGAGGCAGATGTTTGCCCAGAGCAGGGAAAGGACTAGTGAAGAGGTGATCAAATCACAGGGTAGGGTGGCCTGAGCTCCAGCACCAAACCCTCTAAATTCCACCCCAGGCGGCCTCCTCTGCTGCCGTCTTACTGACTGCACAGCAGTCAGCTTCTAGCTCAACGCTGGGACTCGGGAACTACAGACTCCACGGAAGCCTAGGATATTTACTGCACATGGCTGCAAGAGTTCCCAGCCAACCTGTTTCCTTCTATCTGCTCTATCAGATCCCCTGACCCTGCGGCTGCCTACACATGCTAGGCGCTGACTAGTTGACCCCAGACAGCATAGGCATGCTTAAGATGTGGCCTCGGCATGTCCTGGGCAGGCCCGGCCCTCTGCCTCCCTGGATTACATAAGGAATAACCCCATGAAATTAGTGGTCCAGAAAGCCTTAGTGCCTGAGAGAAAGCTCGGTTGGTAAAGTGCTTGCCTGGCGAAGCAAGGACACACCAAGGACCTCTGATCCCCAGTACCCAAGCAAAAGTTATCTGGATGTGGTGTTTAATCCCAACCCAGGAGTGACAGAGGCAGGCAGATCCTAGGGCTCCCTGCCCCCCGGTCTAACCTACTTAGTAAGTTCCAGGCCAGTGAGAGAACATGTCTCGAAAGCAAGTGGACAACACCTGAGGAAAAATACCCCCGAGGTTTGCAAAAAGAAGTCCTCAAACGCTAAAGCGCTTGTGATGTGGGATTTTTTTACTTCTCTTTCTGTCCACTAGAGGGCGCAATCCTACACCAGGCACTCTGCAGAGGCCAGCACTACAAAGGGTAGGATCGGTTTGGGTTTGAAGCCAAGATTTCTTTCACCAGAAAGCTATGCGGGAGGTGCAGCTGCAGGGCGGGGCTCTCGCTTAGGAATCCATCACTTGGTCCCAGTTGTACACCGTTCTGGGATATACTCACATCCTGGAGCAGCTGACCACAGTCTGGGCTTGTGCAGTGGAGGGCAAGCGCATGTTCTAATGTGCCTCCCCATGCAGAGACGGATTCCCTGAGCTGTAAGGGTTCAACAGCAGTTCTCAACCCGTGTGCTGCAACCCTTTTGGCAAACTTGTGTCTCCAAAAAATATTTATATTCTGACTCGTGCCAGCAAAATTACAGTTATGAAGTAGCAACAAAAAAAAATAATTTTATGGATAGGGATCGCCACAGCATAAGGGAATGTATTTAAGGGTCACAGGGTTAGGAAGGTTGAGAACTGCTGGGTTTTAAGCGTCCAAGGCAAGAACAGCTGTACTTAACGCTGAAAAGTACAGACAAGATAGAGCCAGCGAGGCTGGATTACTGGTTGCCGTGCCCTCGGAAACCAACCTTGAATGGAAAGGAAAGGCCAGGATTCCAGAGCTTGGTTCTCTGAGCCTGGTTTACGCCTTTCTGATGGATCAAACACATTTAGTTGAGCTTTCTGATGGATCCCAGTGAAGTTTAATTGAGCACTGACTGCTGGCCTCAGTGGCTACGGACACCCTCTGGGAACTTCCCATCCCTGGGGGAAGACAGGAAATACATCAGAGAAGGTGTGGGGGAAGGAGAGCAGTTCAGCTGTCCTAGATGGAGACTGTTGTTTTCAGTCCTAGGTAAGAAAACCCGGAAATGCCAAAGACATGACCTTTAGCAAAACCTAAAGTCAGAGAGTAAGTGGAGAGAGTTCGGAAGAGCCCCTTGCAGAGAGGAGATCATCAGGGCTTTGGGGGATGCTGGGCCAGTCTCCTAAGGCCAACGGCCTGGGAAGTGGGAAGCTTTAGCTTCGTGCTAAAATCGGTGCCTGCTTTCTTCTGTGGAGGGGGTAGGAAAGTGTACCTCTCAGGATGCAGTTTACACAAGAAGCCTTTCTTCTTGTGCTGACACATATGAAAGGACACACACACACACACACACACACACACACACACACACACACACACACAGTCTTTACCTGAGGGATAAGGGAAGTAGAACACACTGACAGGTACAGACGGTCCCGGTAAAGACCTTGACAGTTCACCATATCTAGAAGCCTGCTGCCCCCACCATAGGGTTGATGTGCATGAGTGTGCCCTTGGGTGCATGAGTGCGTGTGTGTGTGTGTGTGTGTGTGTGTGTGTGTGTCCGTGCACCTGTTGTGCTAAGGTTTGAACATAGGGCAGGTATTCATTCCTCCACTGAGCCACACACCCCCGGCCTTCAGTTTTACGGTTTATTTTGAGACAGACTTGATACATTGTAGCAGCTGGGCCTTCAACCCATCTCTCTGTAGCCTAAATTTACAGGCCTTGTATTTGTGAGTGGTTTGCCTGGGCCTCCAGGGCCTGCACCTCCAAACCCAGCTCGCCCGTGCATGCCCCAGCTCCCATTCCCATCCCTGCCTCAGCCCTCCCAGGTGGGAAGCCCTTAGGACTTGGCTTTTCAACAAAGACTGGACGTGTTTGTTTCATTTAAGTCGCTGTTTAAACTGCTAACTGGAAGACTACAGAGGAACATTCTCTTATAATCTTTACAAGTAGAAGCCTGTCTGGGTTCACATAGAACAACTATTTGTTCTGGTTTTTGTTTCCAGATCAATTATGCCGCTACAGCAGAAAATGGCTCTGTCCTTGCCTGCGTGTAAGTCATTGGAAGGTCATTTGTCCCCAGACTGTCAGTTGGGAGAATTATGTAATGGTTACGCAACTCCGACAGGATGCAGCCGCCGCCATCAGCCACCTCAGGCAAAGCAGCTGGGTGAAAGGCAGACTCTGACTTCCTATCTCTCTTGGTGATAGGTTTGAACCAGGGCCTCGAGCAGCTTAGGCAAAGCTCCACCTCCAAGCTCCACGCCCAGCCCTGTGGCTCCTCCTTTCCCAAGTCTGAACTCATGCTTGAACTGTAGTTGCCAGTCTTCTGACCCCACCTCCTGGTTGCCTAGTTATAGGAAGCCCTGCCCCTGAAATGTCCCAACTTTGTGCCAGAATCCTTCACCCTTTTGAAAGTTAGTTGGGGGAAAGAAGGCAAGCAATCTGAAAGTGTCAAACTGAAGTAAAACCTCCACTTCCAACATGGCCAGTCCCCTTTCTGTTTCCAAGGAAGGATGATAGACCATTCTGACTTACCTTGTCCTTGCTGGTTGACATCCTCCCTGGCAGGCTTGGATGAAGAAGCCCTTTCTGACCACCACCCTCTCCCAGGACCACCATCCTCAGGACTCCAGACTTTACCATGTGCAGAGCTGGCTTCAGGGTTAGGCTATTAAGCGTGTGTTAAAATACCCACCAGCTGTGACAGCAGCAGGCAGGGACCTGCCCAGCATCCTCCGTCCCCTCACTGTCCCCTTGGCTGCTTTGTTTGTCCCTTGGCAGGGCAGCCTTTGACCCCCTTTGCTAAGCCATCCCACACTTCCTCCTGGCCCAGAAGCAGAACCTTATTCCAGAATAATCACATTATATGACCTGCCCCTCCCCATTTTTTTTTCAGAAGTGTGGAGCCCACTGAGATGACTTAGTTTAATATGTGTTAAAATCTGTGCATGGAGCTGGAGATGGCTCAGTGGCTCAGTTCACTTACTACTCTTCTAGGGGAGGGTTACGTTGCCAGCTCGCACACACTCCAGCTCTAGGGGAGCCAACACCCTCTTGTGGTTTCCACAGGCCCTCGTGTGCATATGAGTGACTGGAATTAGCGCTCACGCACGCACGCACGCACACACACACACACACACCACAAATGCAAAGTAAAAAAAAAAATTTTTTTTTTAAATAACAAGAAGTATGTGTGACACTTTTGTATGCAAGGGTCACTGTTGTATAAATATAAAAAATTTTTAAAAAGTAAAGTTGTCTTTTATCCCCACTAGGTCACACCGTGGTGCCTCCAAGATATCTGCTAGATATCTTGGCAGAAACACATCCCAATTCCGTGGCGGCCCAGTGTCTCCTGCCGCCGCACACTTTCCTACACTCAAACCGTCACATAAAAGAACACACAACACAATAACCTTTGACCCAATTGGTAAGATATAATTGCACACCTAAACACACAAAGCTCAGTACCATCCATCCCTTAAGAACATTAATAACCTGTAAATACACAGAGCAGAATCTTAACATCACCTGCCATGGCTTCTTTCCCTCTTCCTCCTGTCTCTTTCTCCTTTCCATTCCTCCTCTTCCTTCAAACTTCTTACATCCTTCCTTCTCATCCAGTGACAGGCCTCCTTCTATCCTGTACCTGCCCCTCACCTGTATTTTACAAATCCAATGGGGAGAAGGTTCTGGTGAAGTCACCTGAGTCCTGAGTCCGTGACTAGGCAGCTGTCCTTGGGGCAGTGGAGTTAGCATCAAAATACAGATAACTCCAGGGCAAACCACAACAGGTCAACACTGTCCTGAGAAACTAACGGAGAAATTTTTGTTACTGTGGATGTTTTGTGGAGGAATCTCGAGGCTAGATTACCGCTCTCTCAGTACAAGAGAGTCCTGTGGTCTGGGGAGAAGGTGACTGGTTTCCTTGGGAACGTCCACAACTTGCCAACCTCTTCCCCAAGGAAGGCAAGCATTGGACCAGCTAGGTGTCACAAGCCTGGTTTCCACCAATGTAAAATCACCATTTTGGTTAAATCTCTCTATTGGTCCTAAAGGTCTAACATGTTGCATTTTGGCTGAATGGACAACGACCCCCTTGGGACCTTATCAAAACGCATTTTCCCCTAGTCCTTTTTCACCAGGCCTTGGTCAGAATGAGGGTGAGCCTGTTTCTCATAGCCAGCCCCTCTTATTGAAGATCAACACATAAGTCTTCCAGATGGCTAGCCTTACTGTACACATGAGGACGCCTGGCCTTTGGATTTATCTATTTTTATGTTTTGAGGATTTTGCCTGCATCATCTATGTATCCTGTGCGTGCAGAAGCCTGTGGAGCATTAGGTCCCCAGAATTATAGATGGTTATGAGTTGCCACGTGGGTGCCAAGAACCCAGTCCTCTCCAAGAGCAACAAATGTTCCTTGTTTGTTTGTTTGTTTGTTTGGGACAGGGTGTCTCACTACAACCAGCCCTAGTTGTCTTGGACTTGTTTTGTAGACCAGTCTGGTCTCCAACTCCCAGAGATCTGCCTGCCTCTGCCTCCTGAGCTCTGGGATTAAAGGTAGGCACCACCACGACCAGCTTTTTCTGGTTTTCGTTGACAGGGTTTCTCTGAGTAGCTTTGGCTGTCTTGGAACTCATGGAGTAGACCAGGCTGGCTTAGAACTCACAGAGATCCACCTGTTTCTTCAGGGTGCTAGAACTGAAGATGCATGCAACCCCCCCCCCCATCCCCGATCCAAGCTGTAACAGTACTCTTAAGTATTGAGCCCTCTCTCCAGCCGGGTGGATGTTCATGACTGAAGGACCGTCTAGCACTTGCTGCTCACCTGGGCCTCTACATGATCGAAGGTGGCCTCTTGGGCCTCTGGTTTCTATTGATGTCACACAGGTGCTACTGAGCATCCCAAGGTCTGTGGACTGCCGAATAAAACTAGAGTCCCGGGACTGGAGAGATGGCTCAGCGGTTAAGAAAACTGACTGCTCTTCCCGAGGTCCTGAGTTCAAATCCCAGCAACCACATGGTGGCTCACAACCATCTGTAATGGGATCTGATGCCCTCTTCTGGTGTATCTGAAGACAGCTATAGTGTGCTTATACATAAAATAAATAAATAAATATTAAAAAAACAAAACAAGGGGCTGGGGATTTAGCTCAGTGGTAGAGCACTTACCTAGGAAGCACAAGGCCCTGGGTTCGGTCCCCAGCTCCGAAAAAAAAGAACCAAAAAAAAAAACAAAAACAAAAACAAAACAAAACTAGAGTTCCATGGGGCAGTAGAACTAACAACAACAAAAAAATCTCTTCCTGATCCAGAAAATGGCTCCACAAAGGTCAAAGAGGAGAGAGGCTTCTCGTTGCAGAAGCCAAAATCGCGAGGAGCGCCACAGGCAGCTGCCGATGGAACAGGGCGGGGTCAGACTCCTGTGTATTGGACAAGTGTGATTCCAGCCCACCACAGAAGCAGCATGTGTGATCTGCTCAGTGGATTGACCCATTCCATATGTGGAGACACGTGGACGTTGGAGCTGAACTGTTTGTCTCCCAGGCGATAGTTTCCTGGATGGTGTCCGTCGAGGGGGGCTCCGGGGCTCTGGGGAACACTTGTGGGGAACCCAGTTCAGCACTGAAGAGGCTTATCCCACTTGTAAAAGACATTGGGACAACAATAGTAAGGAGAAACTTTTCCTTCATGCAACAGGGATATCTGTAATCTTTCATTTCTTTTCCCTCATAGGATAGTCACAGTGTTAGCCCCTGTCTGGACAGTTCTAGAAAATGTGGGATCAACAGAGCTACCCTAAGCCCTCTCCTGGTTGTTTTTCCTCCTGTTATCTCTGAAGATCCTGAACCAAGACAGCCTACATCAGCCCAAACCACAGCTGCTGGGGGCTGGGCAGACGTGATGTGACCGTCTGTCTGGCCGGACCAAGTGGCTTCTCGTGGGAAGCACAGTCCTAGCCCCAAAGGGACGCTTCTGGCACAGACAAGATTATAGATTAACTAACTTTATCCTGGTAGGAAGGAGGGCGGCTCTCTGGGGCCTATGCAAGGTAGCTATTTACCAGAAAAGGTAGAGGAACCTCCGAGGCCAGTGTGGCTATGACCCATCCACCTGGGAGAAGTCCTGCAGGAGGTACCAATCTATATATCTTATTTTTAGTGATTTACGGAAGACTCCGCCATCTTCTTTTTAAGTTCCAGTTTTCTTTTTGCTGTAGTTCCAGGTGGGAAACCTGTGGTGTCTAATCTCAATCTGTTTCCTCCTTCGTGAGTGGATTCCACAGCTCCTTCTCAGTCATCTCCAAAGGGCCATGGAGTGAAACAGGAAGGATGGTTACTGAAGGGTGGGAGTCCCCAGGGAAGCAAAAGCAAGGTAACAGGTTGCACCTCTCAGTAGCAGATCAGAACACTTACTGGGGATACACAAGGTCCTGTGTCCTGTCTCGGCCCCTCATCCCCACCACACACACACACACACACACACATACACACACACTCACACATACACACACTCACATACACACACATACACACACACATACACACACTCACACATACACACACTCACATACACACACATACACACACATATACATACACTCACACACACATACACACACCACATACACACACTCTCACACACACAGAGACACACACACATACACACGCTCACATACACACACACTCACACACTCTCACACACACACTCTCTCACACACACACTCTCTCACACACACACTCTCTCTCACACACACACACACACCACATACACACACTCTCACACACACAGAGACACACACACATACACACGCTCACATACACACACACTCACACACTCTCACACACACATACTCTCACACACACATACTCTCTCACACACACACTCTCTCACACACACACACTCTCACACACAGAGCAAGCAGTATACTTTCCACTAGCCCCATAAAGCCAGGCATGGTGTCTCAAACCTAGAATCTCAACACTAAGGCAAGAAGATCAGGAGTTCAAAGTCACCTTCCTTCACCCAGAAAGTTCCAGGCCAGGCCAGGGACAGGAGCCCTTATTTCAAAACAAAACAGAAAGCACTTTCCAAAGACGATTATCAGTCACTCCCTCGCTTACATAAGAAGTTCTGAGAAAGGGGTACAGGGTTCAGAGGGTGAGGAGAGCTGGGGCCCTGGAGACTTCTGTGGGGCAGAAGAGCTAGCGGAGGGTAGGGCTCTCAGTAAAGAAAAGGGGAGAAGTGTGTTATTTTAGGGTGCATTTTAAATGACATTTTCTCTTCCGTGTGCACTGATGTTCTGCCTGCTTGTACTGTGTGAAGGTGTCAGATCCCCTGGAGCTAGACTCATAGTTGTGAGCTGTCATGAGGGTACTGAGAATGGAACTTGGGTCCCCAACCTCGGACCCATCTCTTCAGCCCCGAGGGAGGTATTTTGAGACCCACTTTCAGATTTAGCAATTAAAAGTACAGGACCCCCCTCCCCCATCGAACAGTGAATAAATACAAAGCAGCCCGTGTTTGAAAAGTTTAACTGAGAGATCATGCGTATGTAATTGGTTGTTTCTGTGCCTCATCTGCTTCCGTAGCTGAAGACAGAGAGGTTTTCAGGATGCCTGAGAGGAGCCTTTCTTTGGCCTCTTTGCTGCTGACAGTGCTCAGAACTGGTAAAGTTAGTTTGCATCTGCACCTGAATTCCAGGAAAGGAGCCATGGTTGAGACACAGCCCTTGTATTAGATACCCTGTGGCTGTGATCAAATACTGACAAGCAGCGGCTAAGGACATGGTAAGTCAGAGGCTAAGAGGACTCGTTGTTCCTCCAGAAAACATAAATTTAGTTCCTCATACTCATGCCTCAGGGCTTGCAACCATGGTATAACGCCAGAGGACTTGATGTCAGCCGTGTGCATGCCCACGCACACACATATGCATGCACACGTGTACACACACACACACACACACCACACACACTTTTTCAATTTTAAAGGAACTTAAAGGAGGAAGGGTTTATCTGGGTTCATGATCTGAGAGTCCAGTCCGCCGTGGCGGGGAAGACAGCGGAAACATGAAGCAGCCGCTCCCAGGGATCCTCTGTGAAGACCCTAAAGCCCGCTCTCTCTCTGCTTTGGTCGTGGGGGTGAGGAAGGTGCTTTCATGTTTAGTCAAACTTCTCTGGAAACCCTCAACTAGAGTTACACCTCCTGGGCGGGCCCACACACTTCCAAATAAGTTGGCCACAAAGACTAGCCCTCCACCCTTCTGAGCTCATAGAGAGACAGTTCCAGTGAAGTCTGATTTGGAAGGAACCCTCCCCTCCCCCCAGATGCCCTTCTGTATTTGTTTGCTTGACTCTCCATGATCCCATTCTTGGTTTCTGATTTGTGGAACTCCATGTCCCACCCATCACTGGGGCAAAGTATTTACTAATGAAACATGTGGGGTTTCTCTCCAGCCTATAGGCCCTGAACTTGAATCCAATTTCCAAGAGAGCCAGCAAAAGCCACTCTGAGGAACTCTGACAAGAATGGGACCCTCTGGCTGACCTCTGACCTGCCACCTCCCTCTTCAGGCCCCTCCCACCCTACTCCTTTCTAGCCCTTCTTTCTCTTCTTCGCCAAGAAGATTCTTTCTAGGCTGAGCATAGTGGTGCCTGCCTGTAATCCTCCGCTACAAAGCAAGTTGGAGGCCAGCCTGGGCTACATTCAACTCGTTTTTTTTTTTTTTTTTTTTTTTTTGCTGTTGTTGTTTGTTTGTTTGTTTTTTTAAAAAAGGGGGTGCAGGACAGGGTTGTGAGATGGCTCAGTGTGCCATCACCAAGTAGGAGGAGAGAACCAATTCCTGCAAATTCCCCTCTGCCGTCTGCATGCAAATTCCCCTCTGACGTCTGCATTCGTGAATGGGCTCTCAAATGGACACACACATGCACGTGCGCACACACACACACACACACACACACACACACACACACACAAATCTTTTAAAACTTCCTTTCTGTCTAAATCCAGGGGTTTTCATTCTTTGGGGTGGGGTAGGTTGGGGTGGGGAGGAGAGGGGAGGGGAGACACACTGGGTGCCGGGGATTGAATCCAGGGCCTTTCACTTCCTATGCAAGCACATTGCATGAACCATGTCCTAAACTTGTTTTCTGACACAGCAGCAAAAAGGCCTATTGTGTGGCAGTCCCCACGTGGGGGTCAGCCAGCCCTCGGCCCTCAGCCTGAGACTGCACGGGCTCTGCAGCAGAGGCAGCAGGGAGAGCTGGAAGGAGGCAGAAGGCAGTGGCAACCAGGAAAAACCAGTGACTTACTCAGTAGGCCTATGCTAAACTATGCGGGGCAAGGGGTGTGGTTCAGTCGGTAGAGTATTTGCCCAGTAGGCACAGAGCCTGGTAAATTGCCAAGCCCTGTAAATAAACAGGCGACACACTCCATTCTGTTACCTCATATTTCCCATCCTCCCTGAGTTTACAAAACCCTTAGATTAATAACCATATCATAAAGGAGGGTAGCTCCTTTGTCGAGGGGGAAACCTTCTATCTACTACATGTAAAAACAGGGTCTCGGGCTGGAGAGATGGCTCAGTGATTAAGAGCCCTGACTGCAGGGTTGGGGGTTTAGCTTTGTGGTAGAGCGCTTGCCTAGCAAGCACAAGGCCCTGGGTTCGATCCCCAGCTCCGAAAAAAAGAACAAAAAAAAAAAAAAAAAAAAAAAAAGAGCCCTGACTGCTTTTCCAGAGGTCCTGAGTTCAAATTCCAGCAACCACATGGTGGCTCACAACCATCTGTAATGAGATCTGATGCCCTCTTCTGGTGTGTCTGAAGACAGCTACAGTGTACTTATATATAATAAATACATACATCTTTAAAAAAAAAAATCAGGGGTTGGGGATTTAGCTCAGTGGTAGAGCGCTTGCCTAGGAACCGCAAGGCCCTGGGTTCGGTCCCCAGCTCCGAAAAAAAGAAAAAAACAAAAACAAACAAACAAAAAAAAAAACCCAGGGTCTCAATATACAGCCCTGTCTGGCCTGGCACTGTTTCTGTAGACCCTGTTGAACTCACAGAGTTCCTCCTGCATCGCAAGTACCAAGATTAAAGGTATGTTCCACCACACCTGGCTTCTTCTCCTGTTTTTCAGAACTGGGAACAGCGGTTCTGACAGAAAGCCTGGGTTATAAGAGGAAAGATGGTTTGTTGAATGACTGTACAAGTGTACAGGAGTTCACAGAACAATACACCTTGAAGTGACCAGAATCTAGGGCTTGCAGACACCCTAGTAAGAGGGGAGTCGCTTTTAGTTGAACGTGCGAGATGTGTTCTTTTTGCAGAGAGTCTCTGTACTGGCTGGTTTTGTGTGTCAATTTGAGACAAGCTGGAGTTATCAGAGAAAGGAGCCTCC
The DNA here is from genome assembly GCF_021556685.1 of Rattus norvegicus. Classification (NCBI taxonomy): domain Eukaryota; kingdom Metazoa; phylum Chordata; class Mammalia; order Rodentia; family Muridae; genus Rattus; species Rattus norvegicus. The sequence continues at coordinate 108,648,691 of NC_141543.1, forward strand.
CATGAGGAAATGCCTCCATGAGACCCAGCTGTAAGGCATTTTCTCAATTAGCGATCAAAAGGGGAGGACCCAGCCCATTGCGGGTGGTGCCGTCCCTGGGCTGGTGGTCCTGGGTTCTATAAGAGAGCAAGCTGAGCAAGCCAGGGGAAGCAAGTCAGTAAGTAACATCCCTCCATGGCCTCTGCATCAGCTCCTGCTTCCTGACCTGCTTGAGTTCCAGTCCTGACTTCCTTTGGTGATGAACAGCAATGTGGAAGTGTGAGCTGAATAAACCCCTTCCTCCCCAACTTGCTCCTTGGTCATGATGTTTGTGCAGGAATAGAAGTCCTGACTAATGGGGCTGGGGATTTAGCTCAGTGGTAGAGCGCTTACCTAGGAAGCGCAAGGCCCTGGGTTCGGTCCCCAGCTCTGGAAAAAAAAAAAAAGAAGTCCTGACTAAGACAGTCTTTTTAGATGACTTGTGTGTCTGTAGTGTGTGTGTGTGTGTGTGTGTGTGTGTGAGAGAGAGAGAGAGAGAGAGAGAGAGAGAGAGAGAGAGAGAGAGAGAGAGAGAGAGAGAGCGCGAGCGCTATGAGTCTATTCTCTCCACCTTGGAATTGGACAGTCTAGGGTTGTTGTTGTCTCAGACCCCAAGACAAATAGTGCCTATTTAACAAATCAAATCCGACCCGGCTTCAGGTTCTCCCAGCATCCCTCAGTCAGGGTAAGGCCAGCATACTCACCCTCTACCTGGAACTCTCCAGCCCAGGGGCTGGGCTCCCGTCCCCCCAGATGCTCTTCCCTGTAATCCAGACTTTACCTGCCCTCTCCCTGTCTCCCTGCCTGGCCCAACTCGGTCTGTTCATGTCCACTCTGCTGGACTCTCCCAGATGTCCCTGCCCTGGCTACACTCTCCCTTCTATCTACAATAAACTTTCTTCTCCACTTTGGAACAGTCATTTCCTTGGTTGTTTTGTTTATTGTTTGTTTTTAAATTTCCAGTTGCCAGGCTCGTGGGGTGAGCCTCTCTTCTCACCTAGCATCTCGCCTGTCCCTGTTCAGGTCATTTCTTTCCCAGTAGGGATAAATAACAGGAAATGAGGAGGCTGCATCTCAACTGTGAAACTCCAGAAAGGGCCTTAAGAAAGGTGAGTTCTTCTACAAATAAGGTGGGCAGTGAAGGAAGGTTCAGAGGTTTTTGTTTTGTTTTGGTGCTGGGGATCCAACCCAAGACCTTGTGTATGCTGAATTACACCCCCCGCTCCCCAGCCTTTGAAAAATATATTTATAATTTGGCTGGGAATCAAGAAAATCACCTCCACTTCTGCTCCAAGTAAGGGGAGGTTGCGATTCCCAGCCGAGCCGCCTTGGCTCTGCGGTCCCGCCCATCGCTTCCCTGCTGTGCCCCACCCCCACCCCGTCCACTGGCGAACACTCGGTCCAGCCCCTCCGGGCCCACAGTTTCATTCTGCATACAACAGCAGTTAATGCGCATGTCACCCGAGAAAGTTCGCCGTCACACATGTCCCGAGGCATGTAATTTCCCTCAGAGTCGCTAATGCTGGAGAAAACCAGCCACGGGTGGAGACGCTAGGGGCTTGAGAGTCAAGGCCAGAGTTTTGTTCACTAACTGCCATATTACCTACTTGGAGGGGACCAAGCTCCAACCTGGTTGGATCACTCAGTCCTGCGGCTTTCCTGAGGCCACCTTTCTTTCGGCTGTTCCTCTTGTGATGAGGATGCAGGGCCGGGGACACCAGTGGCCCAGCTCTCAAGTGCCCGATTGACTGTAGGTCATGCCTGACTCTCAGGGCTAAAACGAGGAGTCTCGTTTAACTGATTTTATTTGTTTTGTTTTGGGTTTTGAGACAAGGTCTGTCTTCCTAGCTCTGGCTGGCCTGAAAGTTGCTATGTAGACCAGGCTGGCCTCTAATTCGCAGAGTTTCTGCACCTCTGCCTCCAGTGCTGGGATAAAAGAGACACACGGCCACACCAGCGTATTTGCACGACTTTAAAGGAAGGAAAAATGTACAAATACAGATAACACATACATACCCCACACACACACACACAGTTTCTTCTTTAGATTTCCACTCTGATTTTTGCTCAGTTAACAGAGTCCAGAAAGGGGGAAAAAATGGAAAAAAAAATAAAAACAATCCCAAAGTGGAGAGATACTGAAGTCCATCTGTAGACCACATCAGAACAGAGAGAGAGAAGGAAGAGAAAGTCAAGACTTGTGAGAAGGTCACGACCTTTTTCCCACTGAGAAGGGTGGCTGTCTCACAGTCTTTGGGGCTGCTGGGCGGGGCTAGGCCGTCTTGCTGACACAGCTCTTTCTCAGGGGAGTTCTTCAGAGCTAATGGAGCAGCGCCAACACCAGCCGCTGCACCTGCAAGGGCCTTTGAACAGGGGACTTCATCTGCTGGCCACATCATGATTTCTGAATGCAACTATGTGGGCTTGACATTTGCGTTGTGGCTTATAGCTGCCTCAGTTCTGTCACACCTCAGATGCACACCCCCATCCACAGCGCCCTGGGGCCCCATTCTACAGTCATTCTGCCCAGCCAGTAACAACTAAATATGTTCTCTCTCTTTCTCTTTCTCTCTCTCTCTCTCTCTCTCTCTCTCTCTCTCTCTCTCTCTCTCTCTCTCTCTGTCTCTCTCTGTGTGTGTGTGTATGTGTCTTTTTATCTCTATCTCTGTGTCTCTCTGTAGCTCTGTCTCTGTATCTGTCTTTATCTCTCCCTCTCTCTGTGTGTCTCTGTCTCTGTTTCTGTCTCCAGAGTCTAGCTAGGATAGTCCAGGCTTGCCTCCAACGTTTCATCCTCCTGCCTCAGCCTCCTAGTGTTGAAATTACAGGTGTGTCCCATCACACCCTAACTAAATCCATTCAGTGAAAATTTCTGTGGTACTCTGAAGTCACAGTGCTGTGAGCTCTTCCACTGTCCTCAGCCAGTGTCTAGTGACCGTGTTAAAGAAGGTCACCACAACACAAGCCGGGCACATGGGAGACCCTCTAGGCTGGTGGGAGGTACCCTGACCCCACATGCTCCCAAGTCCTTCCCTCTGGTGGATAAAATAAAGCACAGATACATGACATTTCATAGTGTTGTGTTTTATAAAAAGGTAGGGAGGGGGGTTGGGGATTTAGCTCAGTGGTAGAGTGCTTGCCTAGCAAGTGCAAGGCCCTGGGTTCAATCCCCAGCTCCGAAAAAAAAGAAAAAAAAAAAGGAAAGGAGGGAAGGAATCTGTTTGGTGGAAGTGCAGTCAGGCGTGAGGGGAGAGGGCGCCTCTGCCGGCCCATGATGAAGCATCCCCTCCCACTGAGGGACCAGTCACAGGACAGTATGGGATAGATTAGAGTTATTCAGAGCATGGGGAGGGGAGTTGAGGGAAAAGTAGAGCCAGAGAAAGGCAGAGAGAGAGAGAGAGAGAGAGAGAGAGAGAGAGAGAGAGAGAGAAGGGGAGTAGAAGCCAGTCATGAGCACGTGGAGAGAGGAAGGGGAGGGGAATAGGAAGAGAGAGGGTAAGGAGTGGGAGCAAGAGAACAAGAGAGAGAAAGGGGGGAACAGTTTTATAGTGAGTCAGGCACACCTGGCTGTTGCCAGGTAACTGTGGGGCGGAGTTAAGAAATGCCAACACAGAGCCCTCAGGATTGCCTCTTAGTTCTGTTCAAATGGTCGTTAGCCTGATGTGGTGGCTCACACCTTAATCCCAGGAGGCTGTGGCAGGAGGGTCACAGGTTTGAGGCTAACCTGGACTAATGTGGTGGCTCACACCTTAATCCCAGGAGGCTGGGGCAGGAGGGTCACAGGTTTGAGGCTAACCTGGACTACGTAGAAAGACCCCATTATAAACGTTATTTATGGGCTGGAGAGATGGCTTAGTGGTTAAGAGCACTGGCTGCTCTTCCAGAAGCCCTGAGTTCAATTCCTGGCACCTACATGGTGGCTCACAACTATCTGTAGTGGGATCTGATGCCCTCTTCTGGTGTGTCTGAGGACAGCTACAGTGTACTCATATAGGTAAAAGAATAAAAAAATTTTTTTAAAAATCACTATTTATTACTGTTGTTTATATGCTTGGTGCGTGTGGGTGCAGGGGCCAAAACACACATGGGGTTGAAGGAGCACCCTGTGGAGTGCTGTCTCCTTCTGCCTTTATATGGTGTTCCCATGATCAAAGCCAGGTTGCCAATGTGATAAGAGCCTGGACCCACATAGCCATCTTGCCGGCTCCCTCTGGAGAACTGAGAGGCATCTGGGATTGGCTGGGGAAGCCAAGCACACTCTCTAAAATGCTCATCACTCTCCTGGGAAAGATCTTCCTTTTATTTTAAAGACAGAGTCAGTTCAGGCCTTTAATCCTAGCACTGGGGAAGCAGAGGCAGGAGGATGACTGGGTTCTAGGAGGGCCTGTTAAACCAAGCAAATTCCAGGGCTGTTCCACAGAGAAACCCTGTCTCAAAAACAAAACAAAGCAAAAACAGACAGACAGACAGGCAGGCAGGCAGGCAGAAAAAAAGAAAAAGAAAATACAGGGTCTATGTAGCTCTGGCTAGCCCTGAACCTGCTATGTACTTGAGGATGACCTTGAATTCTGACCTTCCTACTTCTACCTCCCTGGTTCTGGGACTGTAGTTGTCCTCCACCTTGTTTGGCAGGAAAGATAACTTAAAGGCCACTGGCTCTGGTTCCAGCACTTATCTAATATTGGAATCTGTCCGACGAGCTTCCACAGAACACATCCTCCTTCCTTCCCCTTCGAGCGTGACTCGGAGATTGACCAGATCTTTGGGATCCTTTGTACCCTGGGGACCCCAATGAAGCGAGGCACTGCCCCGCTGCCTGACTGTGGGAGCAGCTCCCATAAGTGGCATGGGAAGGGGCTAGAGTTCTCACCCAGTTCAGAGCCAGAGGGCAGAGTGCCCTGTCTCATAACAAAACAAGACAAGCTAATATCCTGACAGGGCTCTTTTGGGGAAGTGATGTCACCACGCCTCAGGATGTATAAACTAAGGAACATTTTCCTTGGAATAAACTGTGTCCCCAGGGCTTCTTAATGAGCCCTTTCTGTGGGAACAGCACAATGGTTGGACCCAACTGCCTGTTTTCACTCTGTTATGTTATCCAAAACAGAGGCATATCTTGTTTACTTGGTTTTCATTGAGGGACATTCTTTGTCCTCCAAGGAGTACATAAGAGCTCCTATCTTAGAACGTGTGAAGCCCTGAAAGGTGGCTTTTCCACGGAAGCCTTTAGACTGAACCACTGAGCTCCACTCTGGAGAGGAAATAGACCTTGGCTGCCGGGTCTCAGAGCCTTCAAGTACCCTTATACTTGGGACTGAGATGGAGCCATTTCTGAACGCCGAGCCCCCCCCCCCCCGCACCCCCCCCCCCCCCGCAAGAGTGTTGGCACTTCAGCGATGACTGTTGGAAGCAGCTGTGCACTGGACACTGCCTTGGGTTGGTAATGGCACTCAAGAGCCAGCCAGCAGGCTGTGGATGGATTTTCCCCCCTTGGCAGACCCACTGCTATAGATTAAGGAAGCCTGATGCATCTTGGATATTTAATTCTCCAAATAGCCCCAAACTGGAAGCCACCAAAGATAATCAATTAAAGAAATTTGGGATGATGCTTACTCGATTTTGATGAGTAAGAGGCAAAACTGGTTTCAAGACCCCATATGATTTATGGGACAACAGACTATGTTGTTTGGTTTTCTGTCAGCTTGACACAAACTAGAGTCATTGGGGAGAGAGAACCTTAACTGAAAGGATATTTCCCTCTTTTAATGATTGACATGGGATGGCCCAGACCAGTGGGCAGTGACACCCTTGGGCTGGTGGTTCTGGGTTCTATAAGCAGGCTGAGCGAGCCACGGGGAGCAAGACAGTAAGCAGCATCCCTCCATGACCTCTGCATCAGCTCCTGCCTCAGTGATGGAGAGTGCTTGGGACCGGGACCTGTAAGACAAGGAAACACCTTCCTCCCCAAGTTGCTTTTGGTCATGGTCTTTATCCCAGGGGTTAAAGATCTAACTAGGATGCAGAATCAGACCAAAGTGACCCATACTGATAGAGGCCAGAAAGACAAGGATTCGGGGAAAGGCTCTCGGCCAGAAGGAAGCGTCTGGGACCCGCACAGTACATGGTCACACAGAGCAGTCCAATGGGTATGTAGGTATAGAGACACACGTGCAATCTGTGCACTTTGCTTAACTTCTAGAGGAAGAAACACATGGTGCACGTATGATGATGTGTGTTGTTGATCCCATCTGTAAAGAACAACAAATCAAGGCACGGAAAGCAGACATGGCACTCTGGCTTGCCTGGCATAGGTAAAGCCCTGGGTTCAATCCCCATCACCATGGAAACAAGACATGTGACCACAGGCATGTCACCCCAGCACTTGGGAGATAAGACAGGAGGATCTGGTGTTCAAGGTCAACCTCCGCTGCTTAGTAAATTCAAGGCCAGCCTGGGCTACCAGAAATCCTGAATTAAAAACAGAAAGAAAGGAGAGGAGGGGGGGGAGAGAGAGAGAGAGAGAGAGAGAGAGAGAGAGAGAGAGAGAGAGCGCTTCCTAGGCCCTCGATCACTTCCTGTGTCCCCACTGTAAGAACTTACCACACGTTGACTGGTAAACACCACATGTGCATATTTTAGAGTTTTGGAGGTGGGAAATCCAACTTGGGTTTCAGCGAGCCATGAAGGTAGGACTGCCGGACTGGCTGATCTCACAATTTTACATAAAAACCTTAATTCCCTATTTTTTTTAATTTTATTTACTTATTTATAAGTACACTGTTACAGTCTTCAGACACACCAGAAGAGGGAACCAGATCCCATTACAGATGGTTGTGAGCCACCATGTGGTTGCTGGGAATTGAACTCAGGACCTCTGGAGGAGCAGTCAGTGCTCTTAGCCGCTGAGCCATCTCTCCAGCCCAATTCCCTACTTTCTACCTACGTCTCTACTGGGAGCACAAACCCTTCTCCCACTCACGGGTCTCAGAACATCCCAGTACTTCTTCTTGGTATCCCTCAGTACTCCTCAGTACTCAATATCCTCAGGGCCCCTAAGGTCGCTGAGACAGAAGCTGGCTGTTAGGAACAGCTGCGGATCCGAAGGGCAAAAGGCAGGCAGGTGGGAAGGAGGATGGCGAGGTCAGTCTGCCGCCCCACTTGAGTGGAGGTCTATCTACGACACAAATCACGTGTGCACCCGGTTATCACGAGACCATGGCTCGTTTTGATGCTGCTTTTCAAGGGCCCACAAGGGTAGAGTGGCCGGACCCTGTTCCTTGCTACCCTTTCCCTCATGGTTCCCGGATGTAGACCTTTGCTTTGCTTTGTCTTCGTTCATTGCAATTGTGCCGTCCAGAAACGGCCACTATTCCTGCTCCTTCAGCGACCAACAGCCCACCTTGCACATGGGGAGCCCAGGCTTTGAAAACCCCACCAGTGGGTAGGCCTGGAATTTTAAGTTCTAGATAGAGCCTTGGCAGCTGTGCTGGGGCAAGGGCATTTCTGTCGATGACTGGATTTGGTATAGGCCCTTGAGGGGCCAGCCCTTTGTTTCCAGTTATGTGAGGGTAAAGGAGACAATCTGACTTTCCATCCCTGGGAGTGGGGGGAGTGGGGGAGGCTCCTTCCTGCCTGGCGATGCCCACCTCCTGAAAAGGGATATTCTCAGCTCAAGAGTCCCTGGGTGTCACTGAAACCACAGCTGCCTGTTCTCTGGCTCAAAACACAGGAAAATTGTTTCCTAAATGGAAAGGCACGAAACCAGCCATGGGAGAGAGGTCGTGGGAGACGCTTCCTAAGTACCTCAGAGTCCTTGGCAGTACGAAGCAAGAACATTCGTGTTTAAATATGCCTTGTCAAGGCTTATTTGGTAGTTAGATCGTCGTGTGGTAACAAAGATGAAAGGAATGAAGGCATTCGACAGCCTACAAAAATAAAAAAAAAAAAAAAAAAGATCACACCAGGACTAAGGTTGGGGGTGGGGGTGTATCGATAAAGTACTTACCTGGGTTTCATTGCCAAAAGACAAAAGGAAATCACATCCCTCGAAGCCCGGGGGTGGTGGGCTCTACTTGTTCAGATAGATCAGTTTGCCAGAGGATCAACTACCTAGGGTGAGCATTCTGAAAGCTGTCAGAGCAGCCCGAGGCAAGCCCACAGCCAGCCTCAGAGGGAGGAGGAACTATCCTATCCTCCCTGCAATGCAGATGGTGGGAAGGGAAAGGGAGAGGGCCAGGCACCAGGACTCTGAGCTGGCAGCAGCCTGGGCTCTGTAGGGTGGTGTATTTCTGAGAGCTCAGATTTCTACCATTCCTTCTGTGTAAGAACTGATGCAGACAAGCCTGCTAGAAACCGGGGGGGGGGGGGGGGGGGTCAATCTAAGATTTGAAGGGCTGTCTGTCTCTCCTCTCCTTTCTTTCTGTCCCCCTCCCTCTCCCCCTCTTCCTTCCCCCCTCTCATCTTTGTCTCTCTCCCTTCTCCAGGTTCCACCTTTGGGTCACTAGGCATACACCCAGGACCAAACCAGTGCTCTACCCAGCCCAGTGAGGGGATATTTGCTCTCGTTTACTTATTTTTGTCAGTAACAGGATGTTTCAACAGTCTTGGAACTTCACAGGCTGTGCCTGCAGCCTCCTCCCATCCCTTCTAGGACCTATCTTGTAGGGTATTTAATGGGTCTCCCACCCCGTCTCACAGACTGCTTCGGGTGTGAGTGGGGACTGGACTATGAGTCATGACAGTCTATCCCTCCCCATCTCCTCGTCCCTCTCCCCCCACTTCGGATTGCTAGGCTTTGACCCAGGACCAGGCCAATGCCCTATCTCAGCCCCACCCCCACCTCAGTGACGGGATTATTTGCTTGTTTATTTCTCTAATCCACTTGGAGGGTGTATGTGTGAGCGTGTGGGTGTGTGTGTAGGTGTATATGTGCATGTGTATAAGTATGTGGGTAAGTGTGTGTGCATGTATGTAAGTATGTGTAGAAGGGCGTACATATGTGTGTGTGTCTAAGTATGTGTGCATATGTGTGTGCACGTGTGTGTGTGTGTGTGTGTGTGAGAGAGAGAGAGAGAGAGAGAGAGAGAGAGAGAGAGAGAGAGAGAGAGAGCGCAACTTCAGGCCTTCACCATGCTAAGCAGGAGCCAGCCACATTCCTCATGTATGGCTTGTTTTGTCTGAGGTTTTGTCTGTGACTGTTCATCTATGTGCCACTGTGTGTGGGGCTACAGGTTGGAGGTCAGAAGTCTTCCTTAATATCTCTTCATTTTGTTTCTTTTGACATGGGAGTCTCTTCCTGAACTTGGAACTCACTGATTCTGCTGGATTGATCGGCCAGCCAATCCTCCCCAGGGATCCTCCTCCCTCCCTAGTGCTGAGGTGACAGGTGACAGGTACTATGGCTTCCTACATGTGTGTAAGGAATTCAAATGCCAGCCCTCGGGCCTGTGGGGCAGGCAGTACACTGACCAAACCATTCCTCAACACCAAACCAAACCTTATTTTTTTTGAGACAGGATCTCTCTATGTAGCCCAGGCTAGAATACATAATCCTCTTACCTCAGGCTCCTGAGTGCTGGGATTATAAGTGTGCAACACCTCCGAGACACACACACACACACACACACACACACACACACACACACACACACACACACACACATTCTCCTACACTCCATCCTTACAAAATTGGATCTTGTCTTAGTCAGGGTTCCTATTCCTGCACAAACATCATGACCAAGAAGCAAGTAAGAGCTTACTCTCTTATAGAACCCAGGACCACCAGCCCAGGGACGGCACCATCCACAATGGGCTGGGTCCTCCCCCTTGATCACTAATTGAGAAAATGCCTCACAGCTGGGTCTCATGGAGGCATTTCCTCAAGGGAGGCTCCTTCCTCTGTGATAACTGCAGCTTGTGTCAAGTTGACACACACAACCAGCCAGGACAACCAACCCCTTGTCCACCTGACACCCAAACACATCACTGTTAAGCCTCAACCCTTACTTTCTTATTCATCCCCAAGATCTAAATAACTTTGAATCCCACAGTCTTTACAAATTCCTTACATATTAAAATTTCCATCCCTTTAAAATATCCAATCTCTTAAAATTCAGTCTTCTTACAATTCAAAGTCTCTAAACTGTGGCCTTACTAAAATCCTCTTCCTTCCAGAGGGAAACACCAGGTGCAGTCACAATCAGAAGCGAAACCAGTCCCCAACCACCCAGCGTCTGGGACCCACGCTTTTCTGGGCTCCTCCAAGGGCTCGGGTCACGGCTCCAGCTCTGCCCTTTGGAGCACACACCTTGTCTTCTAGGCTCCAGATGCCTGTGCTCCACTGCTGCTGCTGTGCTTGGTGCTCATCTCATGGGACTGGCGTCTTCAATACTCAGCGGTCTTCTGCTGCAACTAGGCTTCACCAATAGCCTCTCACAGGCTCTCTTCATGGTGCCAAGCCTCAACTCCTTTGCATGACCCCTTCAGTCTGGGCCATCAACTGCACTTCAGGCTGCACCTTCACCAATGGCCTTCCATGGCCTCTCACAGTGCCCAGCCTCAGCTGCTCTCCATGACCCCTCCATTGCCTTCAAAACCAGTGCCACCTGGGTGACTCTTACACACTACCAAGTCCAGCCACAGCACGAGGTATAACCTGGGCTATCTCTGGAACACTGCCAGGAGCCTCCTGTCCCCCATTCTTTTGCCTCCTCCCCAGATCTCTGCTGAAACCCCCCGCTACAGGTCAGGGCAACTGGTGCCCAGATGTGAGACTTGGGTATGGGGATCCAACTGAATGTTACTCGCCCATGGACATCCCCCTCTCATGGGATCACCGCTTCCCAGAGGACCGGAGAGAGAAGATCTGCATTGCAACTGCCACAGCCACCCACTGTGAGTCCGATCTGCGTAAGGTAAGATTAAGCAGCACAATTATGGGACAGGCATTGAGTAAACATGACTTCTTTTTAAAGGGTCTTAAGGAGTCCCTCAAGGCGCAAGAAACTCGGGTTAGGGAAAAGGATCTTGCTAAATTCTTCATAGTCATTGATGATGTTTGTCCTTGGTTTCCCCAAGAGGGAACCACTGATGAAAAAAGACTTTACCCAGGAGAGCCGCCCAAAGAATTGCTTCAGTTGCAAACAACCAGTCCATTTCTCCAGAGAATGCACGGCCCCGAAGGCTGAACGCATGCCTCCCTCTTCCCTGCGTCCTCAATGCAAAAAAGGCAGGCATTGGACTTCTGAGTGCCCCTCCCAGAGGGGCCAGGAGTTATCAGGTTTGTCCCCGCAGAAGGACAGCTCAGCCCCAGAAATATTAGAAAGTGATGAAATCCAGGGAAGAGAGTCTGCCTGAGATCCCTCTTTCCTTTTCTCTTCACAGGTTAAGAAAAATGGATCGTTCCCAGTCAAGACTTGTTGGAAATGGTTCTCCAAAACTGAAGAGGACTTGATTTGCTCTTCCTCCAGCAAGGGGGCTATGTGTGGCTTTTAAAGAAGAACGTTGCTTCTACACCAACTATACCGGGGTAGTCAGAGATAGTATGGCTAAGGTTAGAGAAGGCTTAGAACTAAGAAACAAAGTGGTTTGGGAGCTGGTTTTCCTCCTCTCCCTGACTCACCACTTCCCGCCTCCCCCCATTTTGGGGCCCCTGGTTGGTTTCTTCCTGCTCCTGGCTTTTGGGCCTTGGGCCTCTAACCAGCTCACAGGCTTTATCAGACAACAAATTGACTCCCTGGCATCCAAGCCCCTACAGGTTTATTACCACAAGCTTGATTTGGCTAACAGACGCCTAACGGAGCCCTGTGATGATCCTTTAGAAGCTGCGTAAAACTTAGATTTCTGCTCGCCTGTTTTGGCATGGGTACCTGCAAGGGGTACGAGACTAAGTCCTGTAAGGGGAGGACTCTATTGTCCGTCTCTGGGTCCCCTGATTGCATAGAGGTTGGTGTTAATCTCTCCCTTGGTCAGATTTCACAGATAACACTTCTGTCGAGATCACCAAGACAAAAATTCCTCTCCTCTCCAAAAAGACACTAATACTGAACAAAGTGCTGGGAGGATCAGGTCAATGCTTCCCCTGGTTAATGTCCATTTATCCTCATAATGCAACCACCCCTGGCTGCTTACTGGTCGCATAAAGAGTTAAAAAGGGAGGAGATGCCGGGAGGAGCCATGCTCTGACTCAGGAATTTTCTCAGGCTCTTTTACTACAGCCTTTTGTCTCTGGAAAACCCAGCCAGTTGTCTGTTCTTATCAGTTATACCTGCAATTTACAGTTTATGGTTACAGGGAGGGTGGTGATGGTGATGAATTGGTCTTAGACCTTGCATGGCCTTCCTGCCTGTCTTTTTAAGCCACTGCCCTGAAATAAAGTTTGAGAGCTTGATCGGACAATTGACTTGCTCTCTTTCAGGCCTCCTGTTCCCCATTCTTTCATTCCCTCCCAGGTCTCTGCTGACCCCCCTACCTCCCCGCAGGTTGGGACAGAACATAGCCTCTTTGTTCTCAGAAAACACTTCTTAGAAGAGTTCACCTCAGTGACGCCGGTCTCCTCTTAATCACCACTAATTTCTTAGCTCAGCTGACCAGCATCAGTGGTCCCAGTACTGCAAAGGTCCGCTTTAGTAGTTCTGGTATCTTGTTAATCACAGCTGCTTCTTCAGCCCCAGCTAACCAAAACCACAGAATCTTCACACTCAAAACAGCAACAGCCCTGATAAGAGTCTTTAATCTTCCCTCTGAAATTTCACAAGCCAGGCCTCCATCTTCTGCACTGTTCTCAACATTATCTTCCAAGCTCCTACAGAAATCCCACAGAGCTCTTAACATTCCAATGAATCGTCTAGCTCAAAGTTCCAAAGTCCTTCCGCAGTCCTCCCCAAAACATGGTCAGGTTATCACAGGAATAGCCCACTATGCTGGTACCAATTTGTCTTAGTCAGGACTTCTATTCCTGCACAACACATCATGACCAAGAAGCAAGTTGGGGAGGAAAGGGTTTATTCAGCTTACACTTCCACATTGCTGTTCACCACAGAAGGAAATCAGAACTGGAACAGGGCAGGAAGCAGGAGCTGATGCAGAGGCCATAGAGAGACATTACTCACTGACTTGCTTCCCCTGGCTTGCTCAGATTGCTCTCTTATAGAACTCAAGACTACCAGCCCAGGGACGGCCCCACCCACAATGGACTGGGTCCTCCCCCCTGATCACTCATTGAGCAAATGTCTTACAGCTGTGTCTCATGGAGACATTCCCTCAAGGGAGGCTCTTTTCTCTGTGATAACTCCAGCTGGTATCAATTGAGGCACAAAACCAGCCAGTACAGATCTGAAGCATCCTCTTTGGGTGTCAGTTAAGGTGATCCACCCAATGGTTTCTGTCTTTCCCCACTTTCCTGGGTCAAGGATCTTCAAGTCATCTGTGTGTGGGCATACTTTTGAAGACTTGTAGAGACCCAGCTGACAACTCTATCAGATAGTGGTGAGTGTGTGGTTTTGCATTTTGATTCTTTCTTTTTTAGTTTGTTTCTTTTCAGCACCTTCTTACTGTGCCCAAGGCCAACCTGGAGCTAACTCACTGTCCACACAAGCAGCAAGGGTGACTGAGAAGAGTGGTCACTTTCAGCAGAGCCAATGAATTATTCAGACTCTCAGGGGTCAAGCCTGAGACAAGCACTTTCCCTGGGGAGTGGGCCTGTCATCAGTGAATTGATCAAGAGAACTGGCCACTTTGTGACCTCGGATATCTCCTTCAGAAAGGAACAGGGATAGATCTGGGAACTGGATACATTTGGTTACTATAAAGCTCAGGGGGATGGGCGGGCTCGAGGCATTTTACTTACTCTCCCCTGTCAAACCTACCGATTTAGAATCACCTAGAAGATAAAGATGAGCTGTTGTCGGGAGATATGTCCACAGATTTAAAGAGGAGAAAAGACTCACCCTGAATGTAAGCGGCATGATGTCATGGGCTAGAGCAGTGGTTCTCAGCCTTCCTAACGGTGCAACCCTTTAATACAGTTCCTCAGGTTGTGGCGCCCCCTCCCCCATACCATAACATTTTCTTTGTTGCTAAATTGTAACTGTAATTTTGCTACTGTTAATGAATTGTAGCATAAATATTGGGTGCAGAATATCTGATATATAACTCCTATGTAAGGGTCATTTGGGTCATGATCCACAGGTTGAGAACCCCAAGGCTAGCGGCATGGAAGGGGCAAAGGTTGGGATGATGGAAAGCCAGATGTGGTGATTAATGTTGATTGCCAATTTAAAAGGATCTAGAATCACCTAGGAGACAAACCTCTGGGTGCTGGGTTGGTGAGATGAGAGGGCCTCTTTGATATCATCCTGCAAACCATGCATGGTCTTACCAAATTACAAGGAGAACATGGGTTGAGCATTCAGCTCGCCTCTCTCCATTTCCTGACTGTGGTGACTGACTGTGGAGCTGATGTGACTTTACTGCCTCAAGCTCCCGCCATCATGACTTCTCCACTCCTGCTATGAGGTTGTCATAGCAACAAGACAAAACCAATACCCAATGAGTATATTCACAAGTCTGTGCTTCCTGTCCACCATGGCACCTGCTTCCTGTCCACCATGGCACCTGTTTCCTGTCTCCCATGGTACCTCTGTTTTCTGTCCACTGTGGCACCTGCTTCCTATCTATCAGAGCAGATCATGTGCTGGACACTGTCACAATGTTCTGCCAAGAAAGCACAGCAAGCCCTCCAAAACCGTGAGACAAAATAAATCCCCCATGCAAAGTCAGGTACATCCACCCCAGGATTGGGAAAAGTACCTCATACAGCTAGCTCTCTGGGCCTCCCTCAGACTGTTGGAATCCTTACCCTGGAGATGGTAACCACCTGTGTAGAACAGAACAGTTGGCTTCCTCACAATGCCTCTCAGGAGGGCACAGCATGGTGAGCCCCTCCAGAAAAGGGTGCTCTGACATTGGCCAACCCCTGCACAAGGACCACCTTAAAGTTCCCTTTAGCCTGAAACCATGAACTAAGCACTTGAAGGTTGGAGGCAAGACTGAGTGACATTGGGGCAACTGGGTGATGGGAATAACCTGATTTTTCCAGTCTTGGCCTGTCATGGCCAGTGTCCATGTGGCTGGAGGTATATAGCATTCAGAGCCATGAAGGATGAGTTTAGCCAGCAGCTGCCCAAGACAGTGGAGAAAGTCCGTTCCCCTGCAGTGTCCCTTAACCCTAATGTTCCCTCTCTGCCCTGCAGTGTGTCTCTCTCCTTCTCCATGAAGAGTCTAAGTCAGTCAACTTCAGCTGTACATCCAGCCGACTTCCTCAGAACGGGGTGTTGTGGAAACGTGCCCCCAGTTGACAGGCAAAGAACAAATCTGTCCCGAGCCAGCAGGACTGTCTGTCACCCTAATTACAAGGAGTGGTGAAGGAAGGCGCATGACTCATTAAAGAGGCTTCTAATCTCCGCCCAGCGTGGGGGCCTTCCTCCGAGCCTCCCACACGCTCAGTGGAGTGGACATTTTCTGTTATGTAATTCGCTCCAGGGTGCCACCAAATCCAAAGGTAACAAAAGCTTAGACCAGTTCCAGCTTTGGTCCAGGAATGGCACTCAACCTAGGGAGAGCTTTGGCCCCTATGGAGCCTGAGATAAGACTCACTTCCTAAGTCAAGGTTATAATTATGTCTCCTTCCTGTAATTGTATTAATGTGCGTGCTGGCACGCCCACAGGCCGGCCATCTATATTTGGTTTGTATCACACACGATGCTCCACAGGGCCTGTCTTATTATTCAGGGAGTGCAGGCTTTGACTGGCACGTTAATCCCAGGGGACTTCAGATAGAATAGAAATAACTAATGCCTTCCAAGAACCATCCTACCACCGCCAACAAGATGAAGGCCGCCCTGGTTTTGCCAACTTCCCAAGCAGGGCAAAGCACTATCTGCACGGAGGCAGTTGGGAGAGGCCAGAGGCCACCTGTCTTTAGGGTCAGGGATGCAGGCATGGGAAGAGTAGCTGTTGCTCTTGGGAGTCTCAAGCCCTCAATAATGAACAAGAAAGCACAGAGGACAGTCCCCAGGGCGTGGGAGTTGGCAGGAGATAGACTAGGTGTGTGTGACTAAGGAGGCAAGCTCTTGGGCCAGCAACATAGCTCGGCTTATGCCACTGAGCCTAAGTTCAACACGTAGGACCTACACGGTGAAAAGAATGCACCAAGTCCTTCCACTCTGACCTTCACACACACACACTCTTTTTTTTTTTTTTTTAAGTATGTGTTTGATGACGTGTAAACTGAGAGGACAGGAAAGCACCACCCAGAGAGAGCATAATTGCCAGCAATTAATGGTGTCTTCATCCAAAGGCACCCTGACATTCCAACTGCACATACTTCTGTTCCGTACGTCATCCCCGGATTACATAAACCGTCAGGCTTACACCTACACGTGCCATCCACCCCTGCAAAGGCAGCGAGGATTAGAGAAACGGTGGCTTTGCCGACATGGTTCCTTTCCCACGCCAAGGAAAGTCAGCCTTTCGGAACGTGAGGAATCTGACCTTGGCCTAACCCTCTCTCCCGATTAGCCAATACTGACCAGACAACGTCCTTCAGAGGGCATCCATTTTCCTGCCCAGAGCGTTATCAATCATCAAAAACATCTTCAAGGGTGAACTTGGAAGGGCCCTGGAGAAGGAGACCACTGGGGAGGGGCTTTGCAATGCCTCTGCCCACCGAGTACGGGATTAAATACTTGGGACCTGTCACCACATCCAGGCATTCGGTTTAGTTTTGACACAGGGCCTTGTGGATCCCCATCTGTTCTTGAACTGGATGCGGAGCCAAGGATGACCCTGAACAGAATTCTTTCTGCTCAGTCTAGCTGGAGCCCGGGGGCTGGGATCATGGGCATGCACACTGGGTTTCTGTGAGGTTGAGGATGGATCCAGGGTTTCACTGATGCGAGCACTGACTGAGCCACACGCCCAGCCCATTCTATTTTATTGTTATTTGCTAAGGATGAAAGCTCAGGGCCTCCTACATGCTAGCAAAAACTCTCGCACTGAGCTCCATTCGTGGCCCCTGTTCTCAGACCTTCTCATCACATTCTTGTTACAAGTATTACCTTACAGCACGGAAATTTGAAACCTGCTTGCCGTACAGTGTGGGAAAGTAGAGTCACGTGATCACGTGGTCCTGCAGGAGACTGTCTCAGAGCACAGACGGTGGTGCAGGGAGTTGGGTCCTGAAGGGATGCTGAGGCAGACTTTGGCAGCTTCCCGGGTGAGCCAAAAGTTCCTCAGATTGGGCCAGTGGTTGCCCTTGGCACCCAGGGCCTTCCCACAATTCTGTGAACCCTGCAGTCCATCCTCAGTCCCTAGCATGAGCTGGCCAGATCGAACTCTGTTGTGTGCAGCTTTTCATTCTCACAGCCTGGCTGCGGCAGATAGGGCACAGTTATCCAGGCCCCAGGGTCTACACCATCCCCAACCCTTCCTTTCCACAGCTGTAATAGACTGTGTTACAGGACAGAAAAATAAACCCAGAATGATTGCGTAGTCAAAGGGCAACCCAGGGACTCGGACCCAGACCCTTAGCGCTCAGAACCTGTTGTCCCACTGACACTCTACATGGACGGTGTCAGCCCTCACAAAGGCTTAGAAGCTGTTTGCCCACTCTCAGAGCCCAGGCATATACTGGAGACACCACAGTTCACTCGTTTGTGGTCTAACAGGTTGAGGCACTTGATAGCCAGTATCCTTAGAAAACAGACACACTGGCAGGTTTCCCAGAAGCAACGGCAAACTTCAGAGACTCCTTCCCTGTGGTGGCTTATGGGAGCTCCTTACCACGGCTATTCAAACACTGTGCGCAGTGTGGTCTTGTTTTGTTTTGTTTCTACCAAAGGTGGGTGTGTTGCTTTTGTACTTAAGAGCCCCACTTCGTGACTCCATGCTTGCCTTGTTTTAGAAAAGATGGGAAAGCAAGCAAGTGTGACTGCTTTCGGAGGCTGTGGGTGGCTTTTATTCTCCATGCATTTCTGCTTGGAGCACATCTCTACAACGGGGGCCCGTACACGTGTTGCTCCTTGCTTACAAAGAACAGGATGTCTCCCAAGACCTGAAGCCTAGTGGCGGAGGGCCCTTGGCACAGGGGGAGCAGCAATGCCACCAAGGACCGCTTTTGTTCCTCTAGGCTTTCCCTCATGGGCACAGTCTGGAATCAGAGTGGGCAGGACACTCTCCATGTGTCACAGTGAGGTCTTCCTTCTGAGAGTACCCAGTGCCTTCCAGAACCCCTGACCTGGGTCGAATGCTCATCCTCTTCTAAGTGAGTCCCTAGTGGGGGTTACTTTAGTCTCTGGTCTCTCTGTTGGAGTCACCCACATGTAAAGGAGGGCAAATGCCTGAGCAAAACCCTGGCCTTAAGAGGGAGATGTGGGTCAGTAAATGCCTTGTAGAGAACCTGTGTGTCTGCCATGACGCATATGAGTGTTGATTTTGGTTGGTTGGTTGGTTGGTTGGTTCTGAGACAGGGTGACCTTGAACTTCTTATCCTCCTGCTCCCATCTCCCTGGTGGATGTGGCTCAGTTGGGAGGGTGCACCTAATGAACTGGCAGTGGTGGTGCACACGGTAGTCACGTAGGAAGAGGCAGGAGAATGAGGTCGAGGTTATCTCCTCTACACAGTAAGGTCAAAGCCAGCCTACTCTATAGGAAGGAGTCCTTTTCTCCAGCTAGTCAAGGTCACTCTAGAAGCTGGTCCCACTTTCACCTTAGGAGAGAATGTATTCCTGCTGCCCCAAGCTGTCAGATTTGTGATTCTGTGTCAGGCGAGAGAAAACCTGTTCACCTACTGCAATGTTTCCCCAAGGCTCTGTGGCAGAGGTACCAGTTCTGTGAAGTTCAAAGCGGTCCTCTGTGTCCTCAGGGCACCGAGGAAGGTCAGGAAGGCTCTTGGTTTTACGTCAGTGTGGTTACACATTTCTGGAACATGGTGGAGCCCCCCGCTAACGAGTGTCCTGCAGGAAGTTGGAGGTCACAGGTCAGTGGTAGAGGTGAAGCTATAGGCTGCTGGCAGCGTTTACAGGATAGAGACCAGAAGCTCTGAGACCATGGCTTGGCATTTTGAAGTCCAGTGAGTGTTTGACCTTGGAGAAGGTGGGAGACTGATTCTGCACCCAGCCAGGTGAGAGAACAATCTCTCTGTGAACCTCAAATGGTCTCTGAGCCAGATAGCTCCTAATTAATAGAGAGTGATTTACCAAACAGGACCCCAATATTTTTCCCTGAGCCGTCTATATTGAGAGCCACACAAACAAGCATTGGTCTTTCCATCTCATTCCTGTCTGGTCTTTGGAACATTTTTCATATTGTTCTCTGTTTGGAGGAATTTAAGATGGAGAAAGGACTTATTTAAATATAGAGGGTGTTGTTAGTAACCAGCTAGAACAGTAGGCAGGGTGGTAATAATAACCTCTGTGAACAGAACATTCTGGAGGCAGAGCTGTAGGACGCATGGCTGTGGGAAGTATTTACAAAGTGCGTTTGCGGGGTTTTGATACAAACATTTTATTTTCTTTAAAAATGTTTTTAAAGAAATTTAATCTTTGGGGCTGGGGATTTAGCTCAGTGGTAGAGTGCTTACCTAGGAAGCGCAAGGCCCTGGGTTCGGTCCCCAGCTCCGAAAAAAAGAACCAAAAAAAAAAAAAAAAAAAAAAAAAAAAGAAAGAAATTTAATCTTTAAAAAATTAGACGAGAGCTGGGTACAGTGGCACACTCCTTTAATCCCAGCACTCCAGAGGCAGAGGCAGATCTCTGAGTTTGAGGCTAACCTGGTCTACAGAGTGATTCGAGGACAGCCAGGGGATACACAGAGAAACCCCGTCTTAAAAAACCAAAAAAAAAAAAAAAAAAAAAAAAAAAAAATTCTTTTCTGTCAGAGACTGCTCTGTGGTTAAAGGTATCTGATACCAGGCCTGAGGACTGGAACTGAACCCCAAGGACCCACGTAGTAGAAGTCAAGAAGTGACTCTTGGGGGCTGGAGAGATGGCTCAGCGGTTAAGAGCACTGACTGCTCTTCCAGAGGTCCTGAGTTCAAATCCCAGCAACCACATGGTGGATCACAACCATCTGTAATGAGATCTAGTGCCCTCTTCTGGTGTGTCTGAAGACAGCTACAGTGTACTCGAATATAATAAATAAATAAATAAATAAATAAATAAATAAATAAATAAATAAATCTTAAAACAACAAAGGACACAGCTCATGGGAGTTGGTTCTCTCCTTCCACTAAGCAGTAGGAACTTCCACCATGGATTAAAATCAGGAATTCAGGCTTGTTAGCAAACACCTTTACCCTCCGAGCCATCTCGCTCTCCTCAGCCACCGCCCGCCCGCACCTGCTTAATTAATTGTTACTGGTTGGGAGGGTGTGCAGGTGCTGTGGCTCAAATGAGGAGGAGGTCAAAGGTGACTTCTGTGGGGTTGGTTTTCTCCTATCTCTATTAACATGGCTGCCAGGAATCAAACTCTGGTCCTTAGGCTGTGTGAATGCTTTTCCAGTCGGTTCATGGCTCCAGCCCTACAAACACAGCGAGATACATTTGTAACACCAAATTATAGCAACATTTAATTAAAAGGTTTCTTCTTTTCCTCCAGAGGAGAAAATCCCTAAAAGCTGTGGTTGGCAAAATAGGCCCCACCGAGGCGGGTGTGAAATGAATGGGCGCCACTGTCCTCTAGAAGCCGCAATGCATGTCGGGACCTTTGCAGGGCACAGCATAGGAGCCCCAGATGACCAGAACTGAACAGAGCCTGTGGTGCTCTGCCATCGTCCACAAGCAACTTGCAATTTCTCGGAAAAGACAGACCCAGTTCCGTGATGGAAGTGCAAGGCTGTGGGCCTGTGGATAGGATGTGGCACCAGAAGGGCTTTGCTGGGTAGGGATTCAGGGTGTGGTGGGGGGCTGGGAGTAGCCAAGGGCTGTCGCCGAAAAGTTCAACCGAGTGTCCTAGAGCAAAGGCTCAACACCTTGAAGGCTTTTATTTTATTTTATTTTACTCTATTTTATTTCTGTGTTGGTGAGGACCAAACTAAGGGTCTTATATACAGGGCAAGCAGCTGCAAGCTACTGATGAGCCCCTCCCCAACCTGTTCTTTTTTTTTTTTTTTTTTCTTTTCTTTTTTTCAGAGCTGGGGACTGAACCCAGGGCCTTGTGCTTGCTACGCAAGCGCTCTACCACTGAGCTAAATCCCCAACCCCTCCCCAACCTGTTCTTATGAAACCTTTCTTTCCCTCTTTCATTTTAATTAACTTACTTTGTTTGTTTAAAATGATTTATTATTGGGGTTGGGGATTTAGCTCAGTGGTAGAGCGCTTGCCTAGGAAGCGCAAGGCCCTGGGTTCGGTCCCCAGCTCCAAAAAAAAGAACCAAAAAAAAAATGATTTATTATTTATTTATGTATATGAATACACTGTCACTGTCTTCAGACACACCAGAAGAGGAAATCTGACCCCATTATGATGGTTGTGAGCCACCACGTGGGTGCTGGGAATTGAATCAGGGTCCTCTAGAAGAGCAGTCACTGCGCTTAACCGCTGAGCCATCTCTCCAGCCCCAGCCTGGAACTTTCTATGTAGAACAGGCTGGTCTTACATGATCTCTCCATCTCCTGCTCCAGAACACAGGGTTCACAGGTGTGCACTGCTATGCCAGGGTGAGCATGCACGGTGGTTTTCTCTACTCCAGCACTTAGCCTACTGTCTGAACGAGTTATGCTGCGGAATCTCGATTTGTTGAATTAACAGAGGACTGAATAAAGGGGCAGATCAGTGGAGATGAAAATGAAGTTGTTCTGAACAAAGGGCGGTCAGGGACAGAATTCATAGAGAGGTCGGCTTTGAAGTGTGAACTGCTTTGAAGCTCGAACTGCTTTCCCTAGCCAACATGGCTTTGGGCAAGAGAGTGAGTTCATTTGTACTTTTGAAAAAGACTTCAGCTGGCAGTGCCTTGGGGGAGGCCTGGCTTGGGTGGGGGAAACTATATGAAGGCTTTGCCTCTTTTGGCTGAAATGAAATAGTTTAAAACTCCGTGAAGCTGGATGATGCCTTCTGCAGATCTGGCTTCTTAGCCCAACACTCTTGCATCTTGGGGATGATACAGTGTATTAGCTCAAGGCCGCTGGGTGGTTGCCAGGGCTCCATTGGGAAATTGTGCCTGCGGGGTAACCTGCACTCACAGTATTTTTCCAGGCTGGGAACTTTGCCAGAGGCCCATGTCGGGAGACTTTTGTCATGCCTTTCGAGGCTGCCTTTAACTCCTTTACCACCAGGTGGGAACAGGGACCCTCTATCCCGAAAGTGGGTCCATGATCACCACAGATGCAAACAGAAATGTCCGTCCTATGTGTCAAGGCACCAGAGTGTGAAAAAAATTATCCTGGGGGGGGCTGGGGACTTAGCTCAGTGGTAGAGCGCTTGCCTAGGAAGCGCAAGGCCCTGGGTTCGGTCCCCAGCTCCGAAAAAAAGAACCAAAAAAAAAAAAAAATTATCCTGGGCCTCTCTGTGGAGTCCAGATCACTTTGTTTTTTTGTTTTTGTTTTTTGTTTTTTTTTTGTTTTGTTTTTGTTTGTTTGTTTGTTTGTTTTGTTCTTTGAGACAGGGTTTCTCAAATAGTCTTGGCCATCCTGGGACTTGCTCTGTAGATCAGGCTGGCTTCGAACTTCTAAGATCCACCTGCCTCTACCTCCCTGAGTGCTGGGATCCTACCACGGAGTTGTTGGCACTTATCTCTTTCTTTGGGGTGTGAAGAGGTTGGGCTCTGGAGGCTGACCGACTCACTGTCTTTTCCTGTGGTGACTCTCTTCTAATCAGTACCTCCAGTCGTCTTGTACCACCAACTCCTCAAGCTTTCATTGAGAAAGGTTCCTCCTGAGGCTCATGGAGAAGATGTGGTCTAGAAACAGCAATAGCATCCTTACCTCTGGTTAGGGAGGGCGTCACCTGCCACAGTACTGAGATGTTGAGGGCCATGAGGGTATGTGTGGCTGTTGATGCTGTACTCAGGCTGTGAGCCAGAGCCAAGGAATGGTAGCCTCACGCCCAGGCTTCTAATTGGGAGGAGGTTAGCTCAACCCAGCAGCTCAAGGGAGCAAGTGCCTTGCTATGTATGGTTGCTGGGACTGGGGTCTCCTCAGCCTTTGTTCCATGGGCACCTGTCAGATGCCGTATCCCTCAGGATGTCTAAGGTGTTCAGCTGTGCGTTCATGATGACAAGACTCTGGTGAGAGGAAGAGAGGAGGTGTATATGTTTGCTCTGGAAGGTGGGGTGGGGTTGGGACTCATAGATTGCATGGAGGGACTCAGGCAGCATTGCCACTGCCCTTGTCAGCCCACGAGTGACACTATTCGCTCAGGGAATCTAAAGAAAGGAGAAGTGCCACTTGAGCAACCCTGGCAAGCCATAAACAGTTTGGGCGGATCTCTTCTGGTTTTGTTTTTGTAAGACGATGAAGTTTCATCACATGACTTGAGTCTGTGCATCATGTGCTGTTCTAATCAGTATCTTGGGGTTGACTGCGTTGATGACACAGGACTTTCCACCCCTCCTTTGTGACCAGGAGACATTTCCATTCTCTCTCTTCTTATTTCACTTCTCCAGCAGCTTCAAAGTCTTTCTTCTGGTTCTTACTCATGATCCAACTCTTTCTCTAAAGGTTTACCTTCTAATTATGTGTCTCTCCGTGTGGGTATGTGTGCCTGGCTGCAGGAGCCCGTGGGGGCCAGAGATATTAGATTCCCAGGAAGCTGTATGTGCTGAGAACACTTCTCATCTTCTGCCCGAGCAGTGGGTCCTCTTAACCACTGAGCCATCTCTCCAGGC
Source organism: Rattus norvegicus (assembly GCF_021556685.1). NCBI lineage: Eukaryota > Metazoa > Chordata > Mammalia > Rodentia > Muridae > Rattus > Rattus norvegicus. Next base: position 108,672,584 of record NC_141543.1, read on the forward strand.
CCCATGATCTAACCACTGAGGCATCTCTCCAGGCCCCATGATCCAACTCTTTTTCTTCTTTGTTTTGAGATTGTCTTTCTATGCAGTTTTAGCCGTCATGGAACTTGCTGTGTAGACCAGGCTGGCCTGGAATTCTCAGAGGTCCTTCTTCCCAAGTGCTGGGATTAAAGACGTGTGCTTGAGTTCTTTAGAGTTCTGCCCTTGGCCCTTCTCTTTGCCTCTTCGTGCTCGTGTGTGTGTGTGTGTGTGTGTGTGTGTGTGTGTGTGTGTGTGTGTATGCGTGCGTGCATTCGTGCGTGTGCGTGCATGCGTACATGCTCTTTGACCCTTACTAGTTCCACCACTGACTTCATCTTGACCTTGGATAACCCCCATTTCATCATGTTCCCTCTATGAGGCCTTCCGCACCCCACCAAGCATATCCCCAGGAGCTATTCTTTTTTTGCTATAGCATATTTCTCTTTTTATTTTTGAAAATGTCTTAAGTAGCCCAAGCTGGCTTTGAACTTGTCATGTAGCTACGGATAACTGTGAACTCCTGCTCCTCCAGCCTCCACCTCCCGTGTGCTGGGACTACGGATGTGCCACCACATCCCATTTTTGCAATGTCAGGGATGAAACCTAGGGCCAGGCAGGTACTCTAGCTACTGGGCTACATCCCCCAGTCCTCCCTTCCTCCGATACTGGGCGTCTTCGAGCAAGCGTTCACACTGAACAGACTAGTTTGCTTTCCCCCTTAGTGAGAGACTGTCACCCTCAGCATTAATCCTCTGCTCTTTCTAGCTAACAGAACTATTGGTTTTTACTTGGATCCATAGCAACTTGGAATGTAGGTTGCATTACATGCCCAGCCTTCCTGTCCCTTAAGCATGCTCATGTGAACACATTCTGGCCAGTGGATATAAGGGGAGCCTCCCCATTCCCCCTACTCCAAGGAAGCATATTTCGAGAGAATGTTGGAGGCAGGAGATGCCTTGCAAGCAGCAAGACGGTGGGGACGGATGTCCCTAATGCTTTTGGGTCCACACAGATTAACCCTCAGGACTGAGAATTTTATCTTCCTATTTTATCATGGTAATTGTGGCTATTTAACATGCCCAGAGTCACTGTTGGCCTCACGAGGTTCACAAAGATGTCGCTCCTGCGAAAGAGTCTCATTTTGGCAAACAATTCCTCCCACCTTTGCTCCAAGGACATCAGTTACAGTTTTGAGAACAACTGTTTTCAGTTTTACTCAGTGAGACTTGGGACCTCATCGTTTCCACGGCTTAACTGTTCCATCGAAAACTCCACACAGTCTGATCAGAAGCTAGCCATTAAGATACGCCTTGAGCGGGCTGGGGATTTGGCTCAGTAGCAGAGCGCTTGCCTAGGAAGCGCAAGGCTTGGGTTCGGTCCCCAGCTCCGAAAAAAAGAACCCCCCAAAAAAAAAAAAAGATACGCCTTGAGCACTTGAACGGAGATCCTTAGGCAGCCATACAGTGTGCCCGGCTATAGGCGCTGGGCAGGTTTTGTTGCCTTTGGTCCATCTGTAGGTTACGTGGGTGGTCATCTGAAGTGTTGACGGTTGGCTGACCATAGAGGTAGACATCTTGCCAGCTGTGGACCTCATTCACGATAGCAGAGACCACAGTGTCTCTGATCACGATGCTTTTGCAGTGGGCTTTTGATCACAGGCAGCCAGATGGGGTCACGGCCACTTCCTACGGTCCTCACCTTCGTGCCTCTCTGAATGAATGGAGAACAAGTACTCTGTGCACATGTGCAGAAAATCACAGCCCCTGAAGCCATTCTTTAACTGTGGCTATGCAGAGGTCCTTGCAGATTGTCTGCCCATGATCAATAACATGAATTTCAAGATAATCAAAAGGGCTGTTGTGTGTAAGCTAAATAAATGGCAGAATATCCTTGGCCTATGTAAAATTTGGGTTGAACACCAGCACAAACAAACAAACAAACAAAAAAACCCCAAACAGTTGTTGATTTTTGTTTTTTATTCTGTTCTTATACCTCTACCTCTACAACCCCATTTTACCCTGATCCCTTCCCTTCCAACCCCTGACACTAGGTAGAAGAAAAAAGGTTAGAGGGGAAAGGGGCATAGACCTCTTTCAGCCAATAAAATAGACTACTTCCTGATGATTAGTTGTGTTGGGTTTGTGGCGGCAAGTCCAATCTTCACAAGTCCTATCTCCAACTTCAAGTCTCTGTGCTTACAACCACTTGACAAACCACAAAAGCAACCGGGGGAGGGGGGAGCAGCAGCTGCCCCCCCAACCCCAATTTACCTCCTCTCCAGAGTTCCCAGAATTAAGCTATCTGCAGCTGGCAAAAATCACACCCCTTGTTAGTGCTCTAGGCAAACCATAGTCACCTGCTGTGAAGCAGCCTCTTATCCCACCCCTTGGGATTAAAACAAAAACACATTCCCATAACATAACTGGGTTTTGTTAACACCAAACTCTCACTACGCTAAGCCACACCCTCTCCCATATATACCACATTATGCATCTAAACAAATGTTTTTTATTTGAGCTTGTTACTTTCGTGGGGTCTGGAGAGACGGCTGAGCAGTTTTGTTTGGTTTGCTTGTTTGTACTTTGGTGCATTTTTTCCCCCATAAAGATTTATTTTATGGATGTGAGTACACCATCCCTGTCCTCAGACACACCAGAAGAGGGCATCGGATCTCATTACAGATGGTTGTGAGCCACCATGTGGTTGCTAGGAATTGAACTCAGGACCTCTGGAAGAGCAGTCAGTGCTCTTAGCCGCTGAGCCATCTCCAGTTCCTGGTGCTTTGTTTTTGAGACAGGGTCTCACTAGGTAAACTTGGCTTGCCTGGAACTTGCTATGAAGACCAGCCTGGCCTCTAATTCACAGAGACTCGCTGCTTCTACCTGATGACAGGATTAAAAGCATGCACCACCATGGCCATCGCTGTGCTCTTATTCTTCCCTTTCTTCCTCCGGATTATTTTGTAGCTACTTGTGGGTATTATATTATTTTAGATAAAAATAAATTTCAGAGTCTACCCCCGAAGACATGCTCTCTTAAAATTTTCTCCTTCTTTTTATGTACGCGGATATTTTTGCCTGCCTGTAGGCTTGTGTACCCCTGGCATGCAGCGCCAGAGTCGGCCAGAAGAGGGCATTGGATCCCCTGGGCTTAGCGTTACATCCGGTTGTGAGCTGTCAAGTAGGTACTAGGAACCAAAGCCTGGTCCTCTGGAAGAGCGGTCAGTGCAGTTAAGCATACAGTTGTCTAAGTGATTTTCCCAACTCCTCTTTTTTTTTTTTTTTTTTTCCCGGAGCTGGGGACCGAACCCAGGGCCTTGTGCTTGTTAGGCAAGCGCTCTACCACTGAGTTAAATCCCCAACCCCTTCCCAACTCCTCTTAATCTATCATTTAGACTCCCCCTCATCTTTCTTTAGAAATTATTTGATAAAGACTATGTCCGTTTTGCACCCCTGAGGTCTGGGCTTCTCTTGCTGTAATTTAGCACCATCCTCCAGTCTCTGTTTCCTGTTAATTTGTGGTTGCATCTGTAGGCTGGCCAGAATGGTGTGCTCCGGATAAGACCATCTCAGGAGCCATTCACTCATCTTACCCATCTCTCTCTTCCAAAGCATCTTTTAAAGGTAAATGTGACCCTTACACGTGGGCGCAAGTCATCATCAGCCCGAGTAACACGGGTAGCAGTGCAGAAAATGATGGTTTGAGTTGGAAACAAAGCGTGATCCAGCAGTGAATGATCTGCTTGTGTGGTGGGTAAACAGGTCCTGAAGGAAATGCCCAAACCCTTGTGTGCCAGGCAACCTTGAAAGTACAAGCCACCCGGGGTGACTAATGTGAACGGAACAACAGTGACATTGATGGAGAAATTGTGTGTTGCTTCTAAAACTAGCTTTGCTGTGTGGGTGGATGTGCCAGGTGTCCGCTTATAGTCACTCGCCCGCCTTGAGGACCCCTAAATGTCTCCATTCGTGCGTCTCTCAAATTTTAAAGTTGGAGACGTTGAAATGCAAGGTACACCTAGCACCCCACTGAGGCCCCTCGCTTTAGCACTTATCCCACAGTCCGACATTCCCCAGCCATCTGGATGTGTTGACAAGGGTGCTTGGGTTACACCCAGCTCCTCCCCACCCTGTTCGCTCCATCTCCTTTACTAGGCCAGAATGCAATCAGGACACTCTGAGCGCAGGACGCTTCTGAGCCACCGAGAAAAAAAAAAAAGATGAAGCCCACGGAGAAGCTCAGACAGCGCAGGCGCGCAGAATTCAAGCTGGAGGCTCAGCTTAGCTGACACCCCGTAGTGGTCTCAGTTCCCGCTCCGCGGAAGGACCCCCGGCAGGAATGCGTATTTGAATTTTTTCTGGGGTCTCTGTCTGCTAATTGCGAAGCTCCGCCCGTTGCACAGCCCTTCCCCCTCCCCCTGAAGCCAAGAGAAGGAGCCTCTGAGGCTAGCTCAGAGTCGGGGTAGACCACGTCCTGAGCCCCTCCTACGCACGCGCGGATAGGTAACTCGAGCATGCGCAGTAGGGCCCCAAGACAGCCGGGCGGCCGCCCCTCCCCCTCCCTAGCAACCGCCTCCCGCTCCTTCCCCCGCCCCCTCGGCCTGGTATGCGCACGCGCGTCCCTTCCGGGTTGGTCCCTCCCTCCCCGTCACCCGTAACAACCACTCGAGCCCTCGCCGCGCCCCTCGGCCCTCCCGTCCCAGCCCCCGTCCCCGGAACCGGCGGTCGAGTGGCGGCAGCCGAGCCTGTGGCACGGCTCTCTCCCCACGGAGCCGCCGGCATGAACGCATCCCGCCACCCCGCGTCCCCGACCCGGTCCTTCTGACAAGAGGTAAGCGCGCGTCGTCGTGGAGGGTAGGAGCGCGCCCGGGTCCCCGCCTCCAGCCGGCTCTCTCTGCCGCGATGGCCGGGGGCGCTCGCCATCTCCGGGACTGGGGAGCCAGCCGGGTCCCTCCGCCGCCGCCGCCGGAACCCAGCCAGCCCCCTCCGTCCAGCCCTGGCCTGAAGGGAGGCGCTCCCCCGGGGCCGACCCTGGGCTGATTTTCAAACACCAATTATCATGCAACAGAGGCAGCCCCGGCCTCCGGTGCCATTTGGTCACTCCGGATGCCCGCGCAGGGTGTGGATCTGGACTAGACCTCCTAAAGCCGAGATTTGTCCCAAGTTCAGGGAGCTGGCGAGCAAGCTGGTCTTTCTGTGTAGTCACTTTGGGTAAGAGTTTCTTAATACAGGCAGCACGCAGCGCTTGCATCTTCTCCCATACTCATCAGCACCCGGTAATCATACTCCTTTTATTTGGGAGATACCCGATAACTAATTTTCTCAATTAAAAAAATATAAACGATTATTAGATTCCCCACCGCGCGCCAGCGTTGTAAGGTTTACGAGAGTGAATGGAACGCGGTCTCTGCGCTCCAGGACGCGTCAGCGCCTGAATCGAGATTAATGAAGGTTTGAGTTTGGAGAACTGAGGAGTCTGGCTCCTGGCCTCTTGGTTTGAGAACCGGGAGTGTTAGATCCCTCTCACGGAGATGGAATCTGGAAGGCGAATAGCATGCTTGAGGTCACCTAGAGTTACTAGCCTTTGTAGTTTTCCAACTGTTGGAGGGTGGTTTTCCAGCATAACCTGCTTCTTCCGAGTGCTATGCCAAGCAGACCAGACAAAGTTCCAGACCTGATTAAGGCAATGTAAACATTGTAGAAGTTGTAGACAGCTGTAGATAGCAGTCCTCCGAAGTATATCAGAGTAGGGATTTTTGTTTTTTGTTTTTTTGTTTGGTTTGTTTTTTAAACAGCTGTAATTTGCAATACCTAGATACTTAGTTTTGAACTTTTGATTGTCTTTTGAGTGTACACAAATAAAATAACATCCTTATTGATTGAGCCTCAGCAGGACTACTGGGCTCGCTGGATTCTCCTTCCTTTTTATATTTCTGTTTGTTTCTCTCCTCCTCTTTTAAGTAGGTGAGCAAAATGTTCTAGATGGCTCTGAACACAAGGGTGTTTGCAGAGAAAGCTGCCCTTGCCAGCGCTGGAGTGATTCTGTATGCGAAGGAGGGCTCCTTGACCTCAGGCCTGAGCGTGTAATTGGTTGCTTTGCGGGATCACATCTTCAGGAGGCTGGAGGGTTTTGGAACCCCTTAGCTGGAGCTGGGCCGTCTCCCTGCTATTTGTAGACAGTCTCTGAAACTGGAGCATACTATTAGAAAACAGGAAAAGACGAAGTTCCCTTTGAAACCAGCCCTTAAGGGGTATTCATCATTTAAGAAAACAGTAGGGTTGGGGTTGGGGATTTGGCTCAGTGGTAGAGCGCTCGCCTAGGAATCGAAAGGCCCTGGGTTCGGTCCCCAGCTCCGAAAAAAAGAAATTAAAAAAAAAAAAAAAAAAAAGAAAACAGTAGGGTTTCCACCAGGTTTTTGTGTCATCCCCGGAGTGTTTGCCTTAACATGTTACATTTTTTATTTGGGTCCTTGTAGAAGTTGTTCAAGAGAAAAACCGAATAACTGAATCCTAGGATTTCATGGTTGCCAAGGACTAGATCTCCTGACCTGGGCCAGAGACTCAGGGATGCCCATACAGGGGGCAGAGGGCCTCCCCCAGATCAGTGTGGCCCCTCCTTCCTTGTGGGCTGTCTTTGCTTGTTCTTTTTTTTTTTTTTTAAAGATTTATCTATTTATTTGTTTACTTATTTATTTACTATCTGTAAGTACACTGTAGCTGTCTTCAGAGACACCAGAAGAGGGCGTCAGATCTCATTACAGATGGTTGTGAGCCACTATGTGGTTGCTGGGATTTGAACTCAGGACCTCTGGTAGGGCAGTCAGTGCTCCTAACCACTGAGCCATCTCTCCAGCCCTCTTTGCTTGTTCTTAATGCCTTGTTGCCTCCCGTGTTTCAGCAAATCCTTTCGTCTGCGTGTTTGGGATTATGACCTGTGGCAGTCTCTAGGGTGTGGTACGGTACGTGAATTCAGACTCACTCTTTTTCTGTAATGTGGTTATTTATTACATGTATTTTTGTCTTTCAGGAGTAAGAAGATTGCTATTGAATTACAACCATGGTGCAAAAATACCAGTCCCCCGTGCGGGTGTATAAACATCCCTTTGAGTTAATTATGGCTGTAAGTACTTCACATTTCAGTTTACTCTGGCTTCTTTTTAAGATTAAACTTGGATGATCTGCAAACTCGTTCGTTGTTATCATTGCCTCACGAGCTGCTCCGTTCTGTGATGGCGACTGTGACCTGCGTCCAGTCTGGCGGTTTTAAGCCACATGCCTGTGAAGCTGTATCTGTGTACGTTTGTGTTTGCAGCGTATCTGGGGTGACATGTGAGCCTGCATCATTCACCTCAGAGAAGGCAGAAGTGGGATCCTGGCCACACATTTCCTAGGAATTTCGCTGGTTCTCTTTGTTCAAGTAGCTGCTAGACAGGGAGTGCTGCTCCTTCCTTAAACCGTTTGTTCGAGAGAGAGAGCTCTGTTCCTGAGGGAATTCATCTTAGCTGGTCTGGGAACTAAACACTGTGGGATGGAGTTTCCCCTGCATATTGATAAGTAGTTCTGTTTAGTAAGTTTTTCCAGCAAATAACGAATCCACGATTGTACAAATAGTATGGCTGAAGTGTTTGTTTTCTATCTACCTGAATTGGGCTAAGAAGCATTTTACTGGATTAAAAACAAGCTAGTGCCTTGTGAGCCCCTGCCCAGCATCCCCGTATCTCTGTGTTGGTGTCACTCTGGTGGTATGAGGCCCACGTGGAAATGTGTGTCATACAGGAAGAGTGCATCTGTCCTAAAAGTCACACACCCAGGGTACACCCGTGCTGCTGGCACCAAGCTCAGAACACGCATAGCCCAGTAGGGAGATGAACTCTGCTGCGTCTGGGGTCCTGTGCCCACTCCTGTCAGAATGAGGATCCCAGGCTGACCTGGAACTCATCTGCCTCAGGCATCTGGTGGGGGGGGGGGGGTTACAGGTGTGCACCGTTAAGCCTGGCTGCTGCCTGGTTCCTGCCCCCAGGTAACTTTACCTGTTTCTGTCCTTTGTGCAGAGAAGCTCAGGTTTGCCTGTTCTTGGAACTTCTCAACAGTATGCTTTGAGATTAGTTAGATCAGTAGTCTTGATAAGCAAAATAAAAACTTAAACCCTCTCAAGGGAACATTGCTTGCTTTTTTTCCTGATTGAAGTGTTATTTATGTACAGTGAAAAGGCCTCTTGTAGCTGTGCGGTTTAATCAGTTACAACAATAGTTGTCCACACCTCTGTCAGGCAGGACATATGCATCCATTTGAACAGACAGCTTTGTTCAGCTCTGTCAGGTGTGAGGCCTGTTTGTTGTTATGGTTGGGGGCCTTGTATCTTAAAATAATTGTGTATTTCCCTTAAATATTTTATGTGAATGATTTGTGAGAAAAATGCTTTTCCGTTTGCATGCTGGCTTGACTTTTGGTTGTATGGGGCAACCTACCCTCTCCCTCGTGCACCCCACCCCAGCCAGCTGAAGTGGAGTTTTGTTAGAGGAACACACGTGTGGTGTGATAGGAATTGCCCCCGGGACAGGCTGGAGCCTGTGGTGTGGGGTGGCTCCTGGAAGCCTTATCTGTACCTGGCCCAGCCCCTACGTAGTCCCCTCTGTCCTACTCCCCCTGGCTCTTAGCCTACCCCATCTCCCATGGGTCTGCTGAGCCGGCCATAGCCTGTGGTCCCAGGTTAGCTCAGTGGCATTCCTGGTTGCATCCGAGTGTTTGAGCAGCCAATTCTTGTCACATGGCCCACTTCACGTTCTAGAGAGAGACTGGACCTGTCCTCTTCTTCCTTAGACTGGGTCTCAGGGTGTCCCCTGGGGAGTCACCTGACCTTTCTTCAGTTTGCAAGGCTGCTGGAGTCAGGGAGGAGGTGTGTGTGGAGGCACAGGACGGGGCTGGCAGGTTCGGTTTGCCAAAACTGTTTTAAAAGGCACAATGTGGGCTGGCGAGTGCATCAGCTGGTGAAGGCACGTGCTGCCAAGCCTGTGATCTGAGTTTGTTCCTGAGACCCAGGAGGCAGAGAGAGAGAGAGAGAGAGAGAGAGAGAGAGAGAGAGAGAGAGAGAGAGAGAGAGAACCGACCTGTATTGTCAGTCCTCTGACCTGCACTTGCACTCTGGTGTGCTTACCCTCCGCATAAGAAATGGAAAAAAAAAATCCTTTTTCCAAAAGCCTTGCAGTGAGTCTGTGGTCAGAGGCAGAGGCTAAGCCCCTTCTAGCCCTGGATTTCATAAAAAGCTGTCTGGGTTGCTTAGCCTTCAGACTTCTTGATGTCCTTTTTGGAATTAGGAAGTTTCCTTTGCAAATTTTATGCAAACTTTGCATAAATTCAAATTCTTAGCCACCCCTAGTTTTAAAAACCTTGTAGGCTGCTTTTCTGTTTGGCACTGGCTAACTTCCTCTTGGATTGTTAATTTTTTTCTTAGGTCTGAAAATAAAATATGGTCCCTTCCTCCTTCCAGAACTAGAACGGTCAGCTGCCCCAGCCCTGTACAGCACCACTCATCTTTTTCCTGACTGATTTTGAGGAGAAAGAGCCTCACTGTCCGCTCTGATTTCTTTATTCTTTATTCAGGCAAACCGTAGCGTAGTATATGTGTTGTGTAACCAGTAGCCCTGAGAGGACATTGTAGCTCGAAAGGGAAGGGGAAGGGGAAAAGAAAGGGGAAGGGAAAAGGGGGGGCGGGGCACTATTCAGGTACTTGCCAGTCCCCAGTCCTGGGAGAAGGCTGTGAGTAAAGGGACTCCTCCAGCTTACCCCTGTGTTCCTGTGAAGCCAGGTCTTGTGACTGTGGATTACAAAAATTGTCAGCTGAGCATTGCCTAGTACAGACAGTGGGGTCACATTTTAATTGCATTTTGATTAAATAAATGAAAGTTACTTGTTGGCTTGGGCGTCAACAACATTTTAAAAATGTTAAAGATTTCTTTAGCTCATTTGAATTAGAAAATGGCATTTAAGCAGACTTAGAGCTGAAAGGACGGTGTTGAGCAGGCATTTGTGACACTGCAGGGTTCTGGTGAGAGAGGGGTTAGCCTAGAAACGCCTGCAGGAGTGGAGAAGATGGCCGCTCCTTGCCCTGCAGTGGGTGAGGGAGTTGTTGGGACAGTGGTATTCTTGGATCCCTGGGGTTTTTTTGCTATCCATGCTTCTGATAACGTGCATCCTGACATAGTTTGTGAAGGTTCTGGTCCACAGTGATGTCTACATCTTCAGGTATCAGCTCGACACATTTCCTAGATTTCCACTTTCCCTTCTGCTTGCTTTAGCTGCCTTGTCTACCCAAGGGTTTATGGCCTTCTGGGGGTACCCAGTGTGCTCCACAGATAAGGTTTCAGGGCCTGGCAAAGGTGGGTGTGCTGGGGTGGCACCGTTTCCTTTTGAAAAGTCTAGGACAAACACAGGCTTTAAAGCCCAGCAAGTGAGGCCATGCATGGGGCTGCCGGGGAGACTCAGACTCAGACCATGGTCAGACCCTGGCTCAAAGACAAACAGCAGAGAGAATTTTAGGTATGTTAAAGACCCTCGGGGTTGGGGATTTAGCTCAGTGGTAGGCCCTGGGTTTGGTCCCCAGCTAGATGTGGTGTGGGAGGGCAGAGAGGCCATGTTGTGAGAGCTGTGGTGTTTTTCTGTCAAGGACAGCTGTCCCTGTGGACAGGGGAGATGTGTGATGGAAGGGCTCTGATGGCGTTGCCCCACCCCCAGCACTCATAACTGTCCTGGCCTGCTGCTGGCCTGCACCTGGCCTGGCCTCCTGCTTTGGGGACCAGGCACACTGGGCACCCTCTCCCTCCTGTCCACATCCTGGTTTCTCTGTCTCTATGCTTGCCACAGAGCCTCCTCCTCGATGCTATAATCGGACACCCTGAAGATTGTGCCTTTGTGTCATGCAGTCTGTCCCCTCAACCTCTCAGCCTGAGCCCTTGTCCTGTAAGCAATAGGGACCCTGTTCCTTGTTCATTTCCCCCTCAGACTTTGAGCCCCTCAGGGCACATGTGGACTGCCCTCCTCCTGTTGGTTCTGGAGGTGATTCCCTGCTACCTGCTGTCCCTACGGGCCCTTCCTGCCTGCTGCTGGCCCTTTAAAATCACGTTTGTCGCCTGTGAGCCTGGTGCCTCCCTGCCCCTCATGTCTTTTTATACTTCTTTGCCTCACATGCTTGCCTTTCCATCTGTCTCTTCAGATCTTGTTCAGTGTGTCCTGCCCTGCTCCCCTGGTACCGCTGCAGGCGTCCTCATGTCTCTCTCCCTTCCTTGTTCTTTCCTTTCCCTTTCTCTGCTGGGGGTGGGGTGAGGGTGGGGGATGGACCCAGGGCCTCACGCCTCCTGGGCACATGGCCACTGCTGAGTCTCAGCCACACTTCCGACTTGTCTTTAGTACTTTGTCAGTGTTAGGTCTTTGGCTTATGACTGTGTTTGCTTCTCTTCTCAGAAGTGGTCCTCAGCAGTGGTGTCTGTTGCCTTGTTTCCATGGGTCCCGAAAGCACATGGGCTTATTCACCTGAACCCTTGCCTGGATTTGGTGGGGACCCTGCTCTCGGGGCTTTGTGTTTTCTTGGGTCCTTAGGTTATCCAGGGCTCCCTCGAGCCCCTCTGTGTGGATGAACCCAGTGCTTCTTCATCCTGGGAGGCGTGCAGAGCTGTTGGCACACACGGCGGAGCAGTGAGAACCAGCAGCCCTGCTCGCTGTGTGGCTGCTGGTTAGATGGCCCACCACACATGTGCACAGTGCGCTGTTGCCTTCCTCCCTATTCCGTCCTCAGGCTTTTCCCAATTCCTGTTTAGTTCTCGACGCCTCTAACACAGCTGAAAAGAGGAAAAAAGATTTGCTCAGTGTAGATGCTAACTCCACCTGGGCCCACCCCCAGTGAGTAGCCACTGTTGGGCGCCATATCCTCTTCTGCCCTTTCCTGGTACCTCTTTGCCCACCTCCAAGTATCAGAGAAAAGCCAGTCCCTTTGTGCACACAGATGGCTCTGCCCTGAATCTTTTACATCAAATGGCGTTTATAGTTGAACTTTATTATTCCGGCCATTTGTGAACAAGAGGAAAGGGCACTACTGTTTCCCATGAGTCCCTCTGGCCTCCTTAGGGTGCTGGGCAGAATCCTGAGCTAGACTGCATCCTGAGGGGGTGGCTCTTCTCCCTGAGGATGGGAGGGTGGACTGCCTGCTGGAGCCACAGGTCTGCAGTGTTGACTCCAGCGTCGTCATGCAGCCTTTATGATTGTGTGTGTGTGTCAGAGTTTTGCCTGCATGTGTGTGTGTGCATGATATATGGCTCAGACATCAGTCAGCAAGGGCATCAAATCTGCTCGAGATCTTGAGCTATAATTGGTTGTGAGCCACCATGTGGGCGCTGGGAATTGAACCTGGGTCCTCTGCAAGAGCAACCAGTGCCTTAACCGCTGGACCATCCCTCTGGTTCCCTTTTATCTTCTTGAACTGTGTTTTCTTCCCCTCACCTTAGGTTTAATCCCTGGGTCTTTTTCTATTTCTGATCTGGTTCCCAGGTTTATGGTATTAGGCATGAATCGCAGTCCCTGCTGTTTGCTCTTGAGCCAGCCTGGTGTGGCCAGTTCCTTTTCCTGTGGGCACACATTTTAGGCTGGCTGTAGACGCTTGGTCTGCCTCCATCTCCAGAGTAGCTGAGATTATAGGGCAGTGCTCAGGTGGAGTGAATTTCTACTTTCACGAATAAGCACGTTGCTCCAGAGGAGAGTTCAGTGTTGGCGTGGCCTGGGGTGGTACAGTGCGGTCCGTTTCCTCTGATGGTCTCTAAGGGTGTGGTCGGTTATCTGGGTGGTGTGCTGTTCTCTCCGGGCTGTGAGGGTCGTGGTGTATGACCGTGTATGAGTGTGTGGTGGTGACCAAGGGTCCTAGATACACGTGCTGTGTCCTGCTCTCTCTGACGAGGTTGTGTTGAACAGAAGCCGAGGTGACTGGGTTGGCCGACTTGCTGTCAAAAAGGCTGTTGTGTTTGCCATCCATGTTTCCAGTGCAGTTGACGGTCATCCTTCCTTGCTGTCACTTACGATGCCTCCTTTTCAGAAACCTACGAAGACAGTGGTTTTACTCCTGACTTCAGTGGTTCTCAACTGGTGGGTCTCCATCCTTTTGGGAGGAATATCCTGCACATCAGATATTTACAGTATGACCCGCAGCACTAACAAAATTACAGTTACTGAAAATGGCCGGGGTCAGCACAACATGAGGAAGTGTATTAAAGGGTCGCAGCATCAGGAAGGTTGAGAACCACTGGCTTACTTGGCTCCTGCTTCAGTAAAGTGGTTTGCATTTGGATGTCTGCCTCTTGGTCCCTATTCTGAGCTCCCTTCCTTCTTGTTTGCATCCAGGCCTCTGATTTGTTAGTGAAACTAGGTCATTTGTCCTGTGTGTTCCCACTGCAACCTTTTGCTGATTCAGTTGTTCTCTTAGCCAGGAGGCAGAGAGGGCCCAGCCTGAGCAGTCACCTGACTGCCGCTCATCCTCCACAGGCCTGCAGGTGGAGGCTAAGTCGAGGAACACCCACCCTGCTCCCATTCTCTCCCGAGAATGTGCGCGCTAAGTGCTCAGCCTCACCAGGGTAAACTGGGCCGCCGGCTGGCCTATTTATAGTTTCTTTTTAACCTGGTGACTTGGGTGGCATGCTTGTGCTGTGCGCCATGGCTTTATTGGCCGGTTTCTGTGGAGTGTGTGTAGGAAGCTCTTGGCAGAAGGCTGGTCCATGAGAAGTGGGGTGTGATCAGGTGTCCGCTTGGGCTCTGTCCTGTGCTCTCTCTGCGCTCCAGTCACAGCCACCACCAAGACCAAGCCTCAAGCTGTCAAGCCAAAGAATCTCCCCGTGGGACCAGCGGGAGCACCCCCTCTTCCCCCACCCCCACAGCCTGTGGGCCCCCACTCTGTTCTCAGCTCTTCCATGGCTCCCAGTGGTGCTTGGGTGTCCAAGAGCCTGAGAATCAGACGGCCCCAGCCTTGTTCAGACCTGGGGATCCCCAAGGTTGCCCCTGTTGTCTTGCACCTCAGACTGTGCTTCCCCACCCTGGAGCTGCACCCTGTGGCTTCTCTACAACACAGCACCCGCCCAATGACTGGCGTGGGGGTCAGCACAGTCACCTCCTGTGTCCTGTCTCCCTGTGCCCTGTGGCGGAGCAGACGCAGGACCCCACTAACCTACAACTGGTGCTACCAACTGGGGCAAACCCAGCTGAAGCCTACTCCCAGCTGGTGACCCACAGAGACCCACAAAGGAACCCCAGATTACTCAAGGACTGTTTATCTACAGTGCTGCTGCCACAGATCGGGCAAGACTGACCACCCTCTCCTCAGACCTGCCTTCTTCCAGACACCCCATCCGACTGAAGCAAACATACTGAGACCCACAGAGCACAGACTTGGGAGTTTCCAGCTTCCAGTCAAATGGCGACTGAACTCAGGGAAGTTACATGATAGTAAGAAATCATGATGTCTAGCTAGATTAACCTAATGTTGTTTCAAACCAGTGTTAATACCTTGACAGACTACAACCATGGAATAGTTAATTGGTTCTATACTCCCTTGTCTTCCCAACCCCCACCCTCATCCCTCCTTACCCCTCTGGCTTAGTTGTGCTATCCCTCCGGCCTGTGTAGTGATTTATTTTGATACTTATACCCCACCCGAAATTTTCACTACAAATGACACAGTCACTCTAGTGACACCTCTCCTTCAAAATATAATAAAAATGGGAGATGTGGGACTGTGAAAGGCAGCCTGGCCTGGTTGAGTTATGGCTTCAAACCCTGGAGTTTCGCTTGATTCCCGGGCACCAGGCTCCTGTCACTAGCCACAGTCCCCATAGATTTGTGGCCGTCAGTCACATAAGGGCAATGCCCCAAGCTCCTCCACAGGTAGAGGACAGGACCTATAGTCATGTGGGTTCAAGGCAGATCTCCATTTATAATGAGGTACTTAAAGACCTGGAGGCTTAACTAATAAACTCTCCTTCCCAGACACTCCTCCCTGCAAAAGGTATTTAATCCCAGGCCCACCCTGAGAAGTGGGGTGCTGTTTTACACATCCTCTTTCCGCCATGACAGTAAATGTCTTAAAACCATGGACTGGGGCTGGAGAGATGGCTCAGTGGTTAAGAGCACTGACTGCTCTTCCACAGGTCCTGAGTTCAAATCCCATCAACCACATGGTGGCTCACAACCATCTGTAATGGGATCCGATGCCCTCTTCTGGTGTGTCTGAAGACAGTGACAGTGTACTTATATATAATAAATAAATCTTTAAGAAAGAAAAAAAAAAAAAAAAAACCAAACCATGGACTGTGTCTCTTCCATCGGATCCGCCGTGGAGAAGGCCTTTGCCTACAGAGCCGCCATACCTGTTCCTCTTTGTCTTGAGTCTGTACAGGAATGAAAGCTGTGTGTGTTTTCTAGTGGTGTTGGTTACCTGTAACATGTTGGGTGCTACCCATCACCCTTGGAAAGGACGTGCTTGGAGGCTGGGGTGACAGGTTTTTGTGTGTGTGTGTGTGTGTGTGTGTGTGTGTGTGTGTGTGTGTGTGTGTGTAAGAAAAATGCTATGTAGTTCTTTCTTAAGTCCCAGCTACTGGGGAAGTTGATGCAGGAGGATCACTTGAGCCTAGAATTTGAGTGCAGTCTGGGCAACATAGTGAGAGCTCACTTGGAGGAAGGGAGAAAAGGAAAGAAGCCATCTGCCTGCCTGTCTGTCTGTCTGTCTGTCTGTCTGTCTGTCTGTCTGTCACAGGTATATGCCGCCCTGTTTTGCACCCAGTGGTTGGATGGTCCCTAAGGTCTGTCTTACTCTTTATCCTGAATGGGTACTGCACGGGTCTGTCTTAGCATGGTTGGTCTGGGAAGGATGCTCGTGTCTCTGCATCACTTCTGCTTCTGGTAATGATGACTTTATCTTTTGTGTTTGGGATTGACCTACACTGAGGGACATCCTAGCCATTGGTCCTGAAGGGTGTGACAGGTGACAGCGGAGCATCTTTTGGTCGGGTGTTTGTGACTCATGCTTGGATCATGTCCTGAGAGACTGATGTAGATCACAGTCCGTGAGTTGGCTTGAGTTTGTGTTCAGGCTGTGGCTGACCGTTACTGGGGCTGCCTGACTGTGTTTGCCCCACAGCACACTGCTCCCATCAGTTTCCTGCTGAACACAAGGTTCATTTTAAGTAACATTCTTCACTCTGAGTGAGTAGTTATGGGATTTTCTTTAGTTTTTCGAGACAGGGTTTCTCTGTGTAGCCCTGGCTGACCTGGAACTACCTCTGAGCAGGCTGGCTCCCAACTCACAGAGAGTAATTTGTTTTTTTTTTTTTTGTTTTTGTTTAACATGTCTAAGTCTGAGAAGTTCTTAACTGAATCAGTTTTCTTGGTAGCTGTTATTCTGTGATGTTTGTTCGTCCTAATCAAGAAATGCATTTCTTTTCTTGTTGTGTTTCTTGCCTGTGCACATATTGGAAACCAAGGCCAGAGCTGAAAGTTCAGGTAACTAGATTTAGAAGCAAAACGATTTAGGATAATGGGATGCTTAGGGCTGCTCCCAGACACCAACTCGACCGACCGACTGACTGACCAATCAAGCGACCCCTGCATTAGTGGTTAACAGCACTGTTTACAATGCTGGTTCTTACCTTACCGTGCTGACACTGCTAAGTCTGCATTTCTAGGAGCAGGCATACAGTCTGCGGTGTCACCATCAGGTGCTGTGCTTCTGAAACCCGCTCAAGCTGGAAAGCTGCTGGGTTAGACCCTTCTCGGGGAGTTAAGAGAAAGCAAGAGAAATGTTCTGGTTGTAACATTTTAAACTGAAAATTTGAAAGGAGTAAGGAGTAAGGAACGGGTCCTTCAGCAGCTGTGCACTCAGGTCAGCTCTTCTGGCTGCTTTCCTGTAGGGAGTGGGGCACACCCTGGGGGTATTGTCTCCATGCTCTGTGGGCTTCTCCAGAGTGCTGCTCTTTTGGGTAGCCACAAAGTTATGTTAAAAAATGGGTGCTTAACCTGTCTTAAGTGTGGATGGCTTTATTTGCTAAGTTTCCAGTAGATCTGTACTATATGTTAAATATTTTCTTTTCTTTTCTTTTCTTTTTTTTTTTCCGGAGCCGGGGACCGAACCCAGGGCCTTGTGCTTGCTAGGCAAGCGCTCTACCGCTGAGCTAAATCCCCAACCCCTATATGTTAAATATTTATGGTTGTAAAATATGCATATAATAAATTTAAGTGTATTTTTTTTTTTTTTTTGGTTCTTTTTTTCGGAGCTGGGACCGAACCCAGGGCCTTGCGCTTCCTAGGTAAGCGCTCTACCACTGAGCTAAATCCCCAGCCCCATTTAAGTGTATTTTAAGTGAGTAGCTTAAGAGTATTAAATACAGACATGTAATTAATTACAATACATCTGTCTTAACAACCATTCCAAACAACACTGTACCAGTAAATGCTGACACACGCCCTAGCCATTGTTCTAGTCTCTTTTGTTGTCAATGCTAGGATGGAACCCAGGGCCATGTGTGTGCGAGGCAAGTGCCCTTCCACTGAGCTGCCCAGCTCCAAGTCTGTTTTCTGTCTTCTCTAAGGGCCACAAAGAGGTGGAAGCAAGTTTGATCTTTGGCCCTCCTTTATCTGACTTAGCCTAGTTCTCAAGGTTTATCTGTGCTGGACGAAAATGTCCTTCCTTTTTCTTTTTTCTTTGTTTTTGAAATAGGGTCTTAGAATGTAGCCCTAGCTGGCCTGAAAATTCTTTGTAGACCAGGCTAGTCTAAGACTCAGAGATATGACTGCCTCTTCCTTCCCAGTGTTGGGATGATTCATTTTCAAAGCTGGATAGTGTAGTCCGGTGTGTGTGCACACTTTAGTTCATTTATTGATGAACACCTTGGTTGCTTCTACCTTTGGCTTTGAATGCACACTGTTAACATTTTAAAATGTTATTCTGTGTGTCTCTAATGTGTGTGCCTGTGTGTGGAAGTGAGCAGACACCTGTCTGGAGTTTATCACTCCTTCCATTGTGAGGCTCTTGGGATCATACCCGTGTTCAAATGCCTTTCCCCCGAGTTACTGTGCCAACCCCTGCACTGTACTTATGAATTTGTTAAGATTTATTTTTATTTTATATGGGTACGTCTTTTGCCTGTGTGTATGCCTGTTTACCATATGTGTGCCTGGTGCCTGCAGGGTTCAGAGAGTGTCAGATCCCTTGGAATGGAGAGATCTCCATGTACGCTGTTGTGGGCCACCTTGTGGGTGCTGGGAACCAAATCTAGGTCCTCTGTAAGACAGCAAGTGCTCTTAACCACTGAGCCATGTCTCCAGCACCATACTGTACATTTTTAAAAACTTTTTGTTGTAAGATTAACCAAAAATAAATGGTAGGGATTACACGCCTCCCAGGAGTGATTCGTCTTGAACTCGATGACTTGAGGACAAGGTCTGGCTCTGTAGCCTAGTCTGACCTCAAACTCATGCACGTTTCCCGGATGCTGGGGCGGAGGCTTGTGCAGGCCAGCCTAGCTCTAGTGCATCCTCACACAGCC
Source organism: Rattus norvegicus (assembly GCF_021556685.1). Classification (NCBI taxonomy): domain Eukaryota; kingdom Metazoa; phylum Chordata; class Mammalia; order Rodentia; family Muridae; genus Rattus; species Rattus norvegicus. The sequence continues at coordinate 108,691,170 of NC_141543.1, forward strand.
CCAGATGTCGGTGCAGTCATCCCAAGTACAGGTGTGGTGTGGAGCTCGTCTTTCCTTCTGTGGTGTTGGGGCTCAAACCCAGGGCCTTCCCACACAGCACTGTCTTCCCCATGTATCCTGCTGTGGAAGTGGAATGACGCAGAGTCCTCTGTTGTGAGAACTGGTGAGCCCTGCCGTTTTTGGGGGACGACTGTGGCAGAACAAGAGCTTCCCGCAGGTAGCCCTGTGGTTCTGTGCCAGCCTGGACTGCTCTTGACTTCCGGTCTTCTGCTGAGTGTGACTTAAGCCTGAGTCCCTCAGGCTCTGCGCAGCTGCAGACCTGACAGCAGGGCACGATAGGAACTTTGCTGGCGCCTCTGCCAGCTCCCGGCACTGACCGCTGATCCACGAGGCTTTGACTCTAGCTCATGACACTCGATATTTCCCTAGCTCATTACATTCTTTTATGTGGGCAAACACACGGCATTGTAAAGCTGACAGCTGCGATTCCCTGGAACACCAAATGCTTTTCTGACGGCCACGGATTATCTTACACCCAAAGTCTGTGAACTGTTCTACCAAGTGGAGCTTGACTGGGAGGACTGTGCGGGGCGGCTGGATGCGCAGCTGCGCAGTCCATTCTGCTTTCTTATCTTATTGTTTATATCTCTTCTCCTCGGGTCAGGGTCTCTGACCCATGCTGCCTCCAGCTCCCTGTGTGAGACAATGACCTTGGACTCCCTACTCACCCTCCCGCCTCGACCTCTCAAGTACTAATATTGTAGGCGTGTGCCACACACTTGCTTTATGCAGCTCAGGGGTTGAGTCCAGGGATTCCTAGGTCCTAGGAGGCTCTGCCTAGAGAGAGCACTGCTGCAGCCCTGGTGCCCTCGAACCGCTGTAACTGAAGCTGGCCTTTCCTTGGATAACTGAAGAGTGCATCAGGACGCAGAGATGGCTTTCCCACGTGCCTGTGGCCAGGCACTGCCGGCAGCAGTGGTTTGCTTTATTTTTGTGAACAGCAGATAATGCTGTTTTAATAGTTGAGAGCAAACACAAAGAGTGGATTAACATGCTGCCGGTGTGTTAGAGCCAAGGACAGCACGAGCTGCCCCGGACGAGGGTGGGAGGAGCAGTCTGCAGCCTGCTTAGCAGAGAGCCAGAGCTAGGGCCTGTCCCAAGGAACTGCCGGCCCCGTGGTTTTACGTCCCGGAGAAGCTGTCCTCTGCTGGCTACCAGGTCCGGCAGAGTGTGCGTTGTCACTAGAGCTTGCTCATGTGTGAGGAGCCCCTGCCCGCCAGTTTCCTTGCCTGCTTGTTTTTGATGCAGGGTCTGGCCACGTTGGCTGGCCTGGCTCATGCTCCAGGTTGATGTGTGGTCCTTCCACCTCAGTCCTGTGAGCGTCTGGGAGCACCAGTGCCAGCACACTGGGCCTCCTCTACTGTACCCACTTAATAACATTGCAATAAGAGCAGCTGCTCAGTGCTTGGGATTGAAGGAATATTTTCTCTTTTAAGAGGGGGTTCCTTTGTTAGCTGGGAGTGAGTGTGGCAAGCACCTCGAATCTCAGCACCCAGCACTGGTGGGCTGTGAAGAAAGTTTGAAGCCATTCAGGGAACATGAAGAGACTCAGTCAGTCAGTCAGATTCTCTCAGGAATCCATAACAACCAGACCCCTAATCTGGGTTTTGTTTGAAATCCAACTGGCGATGGGCAGTTGCAGGGGAGGGGGATGTCCTTGCATAGGTCTGTTCGTGTCCACACATGGTTTGTTGACTGAGGAGTGTTAGACAGCTGAGCTGTGTGTGTAGCACTTGGGTGCTGTGGTCCTCAGAGGTTGCTGGATATGGGGAGTTGTCCTCTCATAGCATAGCCTAGGTGGGCTTCGATCTTGTAATCCTCCTGCCTCAGTGCTGGGATCACAGGCATGAACCACCACGTGTGGCCCAAAAGTTTAGAACTTTGAAGAAACTTAGCAAGTATTAACTGTGTAGCAGTGAGGCGAGGAGGACCATGTGTCTCTGGGGGTGGGAAAGGATTCCGAGGCAGCCCAGTGTGCCGCATTCCGGAATCCCGTGGGTCTCTGGAGTCAACACATCGCTTACCCTGTGCTGGTTCTCAGGTGTGCAGGGGGCGGCAACGCCGTCTCCACAGGCTGAATGATGAGCCCATCTGGCCTGGCCTGGAGACCAGCCTGGCTTGCTGTGTGGCTGGACATGCCTGCTGCCGAGCCAGCTGGTGCAAAGCAGAGAGCAAGGGGCAGGGGCAGGGGCAGGGGCAGGGGCAGGAGCAGAGTGTACTGTAAACCAGAGCGGCCCCTGCTGTACACGGCCTGAGCTCTCCTCAGCCCCTTTGGTCAGTGGGCAGCTCGCAGTTACCCAGGGGCCAGTTTAGAGTCGTCTCGCTTTAAGAGACCTTCCGCCTTTCCCCAGGTCTCTCTCTCCCTTGGATCCTTCTGGTCTCACCTGCTCCCTGCCATGCCAGTCAGTACCCTCCATCCTCAGCATCCCTCCGTGGGGTTTCATGGCCCACCCAGGCCCTTTTAGGCGGCACAGCATTTGTCTGTCAAGCGCTGCGTGTGAGTTTCAGGCTCTAATTTGCCCTCTCATATTGCCTCCCAGTTAGTCTTCGAATGACAGGCTGTGGAGAAGGGCCATCGAGTGGACACATGATGACCGAGGGGGAGGGCGTGGAAGCAGAATTCAGGAACTCAGTGGGGGTCATCATGATGCCCACGGCGCATCTTTGGACCCTATTGTGCAAGGTTGCCTGTGTGGGCTGTTGTCTGTGAACAGCAGTATGCTTCCTGGGCTGTGGGACCCAGGCTGGTGTGAACACTTATTCAGGCTGTCTGACATCATTGTGTGGGGAGTGTTAGTACCATTAGCAGGGCCTGCTTCGGGGCAGCCTCCAGCAAGGACACACTCCAGAGAACACCCTGGTCTGTGTATTGTGAATTTCTCTCGTCATACTCACCTTTGGGCTTACTTAACGGTGGGATGTGCTAGCTCCTTAGCCAAGTCTGGCCTGTCTTCATTTATAAAGGAGGTGCTTTGTTCTCAGTGCCTAGTGAGGTGAGATAGTGTGTCTTGTCCCTGTCTTCTGTCAGCCTCTCCTGATGGAGGGAGGTCAGGGTGCTAATGTTTACAGCCGGCTTCTTTTTTCACAGTTGGTGAGCTACAAATTAAAACAACAGCTTTGTGGCGCGGCCTTGTGTGTTTGCACCTTACATTTTTGGGACCTGGGAGGTGATTGCCATTTCACTTGATGAACATGGGCTTTCATGTGCTCCATGTTCAGAGAGCCATGGAATGAAGTCCTTAGTCTGGCCAGGCCCAGGATTTAGGCCTGAAATCTCAGCTGCTTTGGAGGCTGAGACAGGGGGATTACAAATTCCAGGCCACCCTAGGAAACTTAAAGAGACCTGGCTTCAACATAAACAGTGCAAAGGTTGGGATACAGAGCCGTGGTGGTGGTGCCGTGCCTGCCCGACTACAGGAAGCCTGCCCAACATGCAGTGCATCAGGGAAGATCCCCAAGCACAGTCAACTGGCCCCTGGCAGTGTGCCCCTGACTGTCCTTGCCACTGCTTCCCTCCCAGGAGCTCAGCGTGCTGTGATCGCCCTGGGACAGGGTCTGAAGTACTGGCCTTTCTTAGTCTTTCAGCGGTGCTTTGAGTTGAGAAAGATGATACCCTGTGAGTGATCACCTTCCCCAGGACACTGCGTGTGGGGGTGGGGGCTGTCACACTGTGTGTGTGTGTGTGTGTGTGTGTGTGTGTGTGTGTGTGTGTGTGTGTGTGTAATAGCTGACCATGTGCATACACGCAGCATTTTTTTTTTTAGATTTATTTATTTTACATATTTGAGTACACTGTAGCTGTCTTCAGACACACCAGAAGAGGCATTGGATCCCATTACAGATGGTTGTGAGCCACCTTGTGGTTGCTGGGAATTGAACTCAGGACCTCTGGAAGAGCAGTCAGTGCTTGTGACCACTGGGCCATCTCTCCAGCCCCCAAGTAGGCTTTATTTTTTAGAGCAGTTTTATGTTCAAAGAAAATTGAGCCTCTGGGCCCTGGAGCTTTTGGGGCGCCTCCCTCCCTCCCGCCTTGCATTTTTCCTGTGCGGTTGATTCTTGCTACTGAAGAGGTGACTTGTATTCTGCTCAGAGCTGCACTTTCCCAGGAGCTCCACTAATGGTGGTGCCTGTGGCCAGACGCACACAAGCCTGCTGCTGTGGAGCCTCTGCTGCAACCATCCTGGCTATTTCAGAATGAAGTAGAGACGTTCCCCCTTCAACCTCGGTGCATGTTTGAAATGTTGTTCACATAACTTAATAAGTGGTATGCGGCCCACCTTAGGTTAACAAGGGTGCAGCCCCACACACCCCCAGCAGAGCTTCACAGAATAGCATTGGGGTTGACAACTCAGATAAGCCAACTGGAAATGGTCGGAATGGTTAGCCTCAGGACGTACACAGGTACAAGGTGTGGCGTCTTCAGGCCGGGGTCTGGATGTCAGTCTTGAACTGCAGAAACGACAGGCCTGGTTTAAAACAGAAGGTGCAGTTAACCAAGCCTGCTTGCTTATACTTTGAATTGATTTGAAGACTCAGCAGCTCGCTTCAGCCTGTTACTGTATGAACATTTCTTGGTGGTAATGCTTGGGAATTCTTTTTTGCAAGATAAAAATGTGTCTCCGTGTGATTACCTACATGAATGAACGTGCACACCGTGCTTGAGCCGTGTGCCAGCAGAAGCCTGGAGTGTCAGACCCCTGAGACGGAAGCCACACATGGATGTGAGCTGCTGAGGTGCTGCGGGGAACAGAGCCTGGCCCGCTCTCTGCAAGAGCAACCCGTGCTTTCCATCATGGAGTCGTCCATCTCTCCAGCACCCTTAAGTGTTTCTGGATGTGAGGGTGGCGGGCTCAACATGTGTCACCCCATTGCTAGCAAGGGTCGATCCATCAGATCTCTCCGGCAGCCTGCGTGCCCCTCCTCCCTCACTGCTCCGTGTTGAAGAGGATGATTTTCCCAGGGTAGAGGACTGACCCATATTCAGTCAAGGGTATATGAGTAGCCCTGCTTCCCCGCCAGAGCCTCCTGACAAGCTCTCAAGAAGAGAAGTATTTCAAGTAAAGCACTCTAGATGACCCTGTGAACTCGGTTCAGTTAGAAGCCGCAGAGGCAGTATGGACTAGACTTCCCCACACAGCCTCAGAGCAGACATAAGTGCTGTCTGTCACGCAGGACTCAGGTGGGGCACACGGCCAGTCTTGGTTGCAATGAGATTCTGCCTTTAAGAAAAAAAGGAAAAGCCAGGCATAGTGGCTTTGTCATTTCAGCACTTGGGAAGCAAAGGCAGGAAGAGTGCTGAAAATTTGAGGCCAGCCTGAGCTACAGAGTGAGACCCTCTCTTAGAACCGATTGTCAGTTTGTAAGTTGACCATGTGCACCCAAGTAGGCTTTATTTTTAAGAGCAGTTTTATGTTCAAAGAAAATTGAACCGCAGCCTGGGCATTCGTGGTGCCTCCCTCCTGCCTTTAGTTTTCCCACTCGTGTCCTGTGTGAGAGTTCTGGTGACTTATAATCTGCTCCAGTCACTGATGTATGTGCCCGTGGGCAGGTGTAACCGGGTGCAGACTTGCTGATTTATTTTTCCCCCTCCACAATCCTTTGCTTTTGCTTCTGTTGGAGATCCCATTGCTGTGTAGACCTGGATGGGCTACCCCGGTGCTGTGTAGAGTGAAGAGGGGGCTGCTACCTACACAGACCCCACACACCACCACGGGTCAGTGTGCTCTTTCTCAGTACAACGCTGGAGGGTTTTAGAAGGCATCCCCCTTCCTTCCTGTGATCAGCATCGTGTGGGAGCGAAGGAGCAGGCCCGTGAGATTCTGACATGCGGATGCACAATGTCCTGGTCTGCAGTGTCGGCCAGCCCCTTCCCTTGAGTGCTGTGTGCACGCTCAGACAAGAGCTGGTTGTGCATGGGGTGACAACTGAGTGGATGTTGGGGAGGCATGCAGAGGGTGCCTTAGTCAGAGGGGGTGTGGAGACCTGTGGTGTCCATCAGGTCTGTTGCTGGGTTCATGCTTAGACCATCCATGTCTCCCCACATGGAATCTCTAAGATTTCACGTATCCGAAGCTAGCCTTGAGGACCACTTCGAATTTCTGATCCTCCTGCCTCCACCGCTTGACTGCTAGGTTCATAGCTTGTGCCACCACACCTGGTTTATGTGGTGTTAGCTGAAGCCAGAGCTTCACAGTGAGAGGCAACACTCATATTTTTTTAAGATTTATTTTATGTATATGAGTACACTGTAGCTGTCTCCAGATACACCAGAAGAGGGCATCAGATCTCTCCACAGATGGTTGTGAGCCACCATGTGGTTGCTGGGAATTGAACTCAGGACCTCTGGAAGAGCAGTCAGTGCTCTTAACCACTGAGCCATCTCTCCAGCCTGGACACTCACATTTTAATGGAAGCTCTGAGCAGAAAGCTGAATGCTGGGCACTAGGAAGCCCTGCTGTGTGTGTTCTTAGCTGACCATGTGTGGCCTGTGGGATAGGACTTTTCTATCCTCTAGGATAGAAAGCATAGGACTTTGTGGACAAAATCACCCGCCAGGCACATTTGTCAGTACCATGGACTTTGGGGTTTCTCTAAGGTGAAGTTCATATTTAAACTTCAAATATGTTTGGTTTTAGAGGAAATAGTTTGGGATAATGGCTTGGTATCTATAAGGTTTTACATGCGTCTTTTCTAGCCTAGGACTGACAACGGAGAGAGGGGACACTGTAGTCACCTGACTGACAGTGGAGAGAGGGGACACTGTAGTCACCTGACTGACAGAGTTGCAAAGCCAGCAGTGCTGAGTTTGGGAATGGCCTCTGATTGGGCCCCGTTGTTAGATGTACCTACCTACTTCGGCTATGTTTCAAAGGGGCTCAGGTTTTCAGACTTTTAGTTTCTTTAAATATCTTATTAAGTATTAACACAAAGTTGAGTGCAGGCTCGGTCGAGGACCAAGAGTTGAGGCAAGCTTGGGCTGAATGGTGAGTAAGACTCCATCTCACACAACTGAGTGTACGTACTGGGGTAGCCTGGGACTGGGCACTGCCTAGGAGAAGGGTCCCTTCCTCCTCCTCCCATCCATCCATCTTCCTTTCTTTCTCCCTCCCTCCCTCCCTCCCTGCCTGCCTGCCTGCCTGCCTGCCTGCCTTCTTTCTTTCTCTCTCTCTCTCTCTCCCTCCCTCCCTCTCTCTCTCTCTCTCTCTCTCTTTCTTTCTTTCTTTCTTTCTTTCTTTCTTTCTTTCTCTCTCTCTCTCTCTCTCTCTCTCTCTCTCTCTCTCTCTCTTTCTTTCTTTCTTTCTTTCTTTCTTTCTTTCTTTCTTTCTGTTTTTGGTCTTTTCCCCCCCTAGACAGGATCTTACTGTGTAGTCCTGGCTGGCGCAGAACCCTCTATGTAGACTGAACAGACTGGCCCTGAACTCACAGAGATCCTCCTGCCTTTGTCTCCCAAGTACTGGGATTAAAAGTGTGCCACCAGGGGTTGGGGATTTAGCTTAGTGGTAGAGCCCTTGCCTAGCAAATGCAAGGACCTGGGTTCAGTCCCCAGCTCCGAAAAAAAGAAAAAGAAAAAAAAAAAGTGTGCTACCTTTAATCTGTGCCACCTTTAATCTGTGCCAAAGGTAGGTTTTCCTAGTGGCCTTCTGTCAGGAACACACAAGCCCACAGAAGAATGAACTGTGATCTAAAGCAGTTTCCTGGGAGCTGTCAATATCAATGTCTGGACTCAGGTCTCCATAGGTCTTCACCCTGCCCCATGGTACAAGGGATCAGACGCAGGCCTTGTTCTTAAAGGCAAGTGCTCCACCACTGAGCTACCCTGCAGCCTATGCTTTTGAGTTGCAGCAATACACCAGGGTCCCTGAAGATCTGTGGTCCTTCCCAGGAAACTGTGTTTGGTGCAGAAATATGAACACCTTCTCTGGAGTTGACCTGGGCCATCTTATGTTTTTTCTCCTGGTGACCCTCGCTAGCTGTCCTCTGCAGGCCTCTACATAGATATTTCCACAAGGCTTTTCCTCCGTAAAGGCTTTACAGCCTTGCCCCAAGTGTGTGCTGTAGCCTAGAGAAGAACCTGTCACGTTATTGTTAAATAGGTCACTGGCTCATCCAAGTATCTAATGCTCCTGAGTCTTCCTGTGACATCCTCCAGAGTCCTTGACATAGGGCCTGTGTGTCACAGCTGTGTGTGTGTGTATGTGTGTGTGTACGTGTGTGTGTACGTGCAGGGGGTCAGGGAGTTGGTTTTCTCCTGGTACCTTATGGAATTTGGGGATCAAACTCTGGACATTAGGCCTGCACACTAGTGCCTCTACCTCTCGCCGTTTTAAATCAGAGAGTCTTGGATTGAGATTACTTTCTTGTTGCTCTTTACTAGCTGAACACTCCAGTGCACCACCATTGATGCCTTCTATGATGTCATGAGGCTGGCAGCCATCCACAGTGCAGCCCACCGACGGCGCGGTACCCAGGATCTGAGGGGCAGTGTTGACAATCTCATCAAAAGCGATGTTTCCAGTGTGTTTAATGTTCTGCTTCCTTCTGTCTCTCAGCTCCTTGAGGGCTTCAATGACCTACCAGGGCAGGGGCAGAGGGCACCACCTCAGGCTGGGCCTGTCTGTTCTGGATGGTCAGTTTCACTGTAACCATGAGTCCTTTCCAGTCACCGGTGGCGTTGCAGTGTCATCACCACCTTTTTTTTTGGAGACAGACCCGGGGGACCGATCTTGGGGCTAAGGCGGATGTGGCCCTGCCTCCAGTGCACCTCAAGTGCATGGCTTTGATCTTGGGGTCAGCCTTGTGCAGCATGGTGGAGGTGGCAGGTGTCGGATGAACCTGGATTCTGGAAGACCGGAGAAGTTGCACCATTGCCTCCTCTTTTGCGGACCCTGGTTTGTTTTCTGAGGCAAGGTTGGCCTTGAGTAGTGGGAGGGCAGCTGAGCACCAGCACCCTGCCTCTGGGTTGCCTCTGGGTTGTTATTTCCACAGAGAGTGAGTCATGGCGCCAGGACACAAGGACTTGGTCAGCCTGCTCTTCTGAATGTGTTGAAGGATTGTTTCTTGCTGTGGTAGTGAGGGGTTATGGTTTAGTTTATGTATTTCACTGACTTTCCCAGGGTAAACCTATGCCAATAATCGCTTTTTGGGTCATATCTAGTGTTCCTTGCTTTGTTAGTAGAATTGGTTGTGAACACAGTTCAGTTTGGAAGGGGGTTTGTTCTTTAAACTGAATTTTTCTTTTAACTAAGTTTTCCTGGCACGGTGCAGTACTCAGCTCATTAATTCAAAGTCAGTCCGCCTTCACTAATGCGGTTCTCTTCAGCACAGTGCTCGCCTTTAATGTGTCAGCAGCACATCCAGAAGATGGCTAAGAGCTGAAAGCTCTGTTGCCACCCCCTAAACTGCAGGCTCAGAACCCAGCGAAGGGGAGGAGTGGGTGTGGACTCGGTGGGAGGAAGAGCTATCCAGGAGGAGCTTCCTTCTGGGGGAGGCAAGTTAATAAGGACCTGTGTTGTTTTTATTCTTCAGACAACTACTGCTTTAAACACAGTGCAATCGATCACAATAGCTTTCTCTTTCCAGAGCCAGCCCCCTTAGAAGGGAGCCTCAGAGGGCATCTCTTCCTTGAAGAACTGATTCATGCTGGCTGTGCTTTCTTTGTTCAGCCCCCTTGACTCATTGCTGAATGCTGGGCGAGCTTAGGAAGCCGGGTATGCTACAGACTAGGATGGCTTTGTGGGGTTGCTGCTGCCCCTCTGGATCTCCTGTGCAGAGCGAGCTGATGTGGCCCTTGGGCTTTGAAACCAGGAGGCTTCCTGCTGCCTAGACTTCATGTGCTTGGGCTCCGTGCCACCTCCAGCCTCTGAACTGGAGCTGGAGGAAGGCCTGCGAGAGGTACCACCCAGTAGTCCTGCACTGGGGTGGAGCTCTGACAAATACTGTGTGGGCCTTCACGTGCAAGCTATAGCATTGTCACACTTAGCCAGCCGCATGAAAGAAAAACAGAACATCCTGTGCTAGTGTCTTTCCTTCCTTCCTCCCTTCCTCCCTCCCTTCCTTCCTTTCTTCCTAACTTCTTTCCCTCCCTCCCTCCCTCCTTCGTTCCTTCCTTCACAAAAGAAAAAAGACAGCCCCAGGGCTTGAGCCCATAGCTGTGTCCACGTGACTGACTGCATAGCTACTGAGCGATACCCTAGCCCTGGCTTCTGGTTTTGTTTTTGATTTTTTTTTTTTTTTTTGTTTTTTGGTTTTTTTTTAATTTGAGATGCTTGTCAATAGAACCTAGGGCCTCTATGAAGGTGCTTCCCTCCAAGACTTAGCCCCAAACAGTCCCTTCAACTGTTTTACTTTTTGTTTTGAGTTAGGGTCTCACTAAGTTGTCCAGGCTGCTCTTGGACTTGTGATCTCCTGCTTCTGCCCCTGAGTACCTGGCGTTACATCCTAGGCAGGCTCTTGGCTTCTAATTCCTATCAATATGTGAGTGTTCTGGCTAGCTGTAATACAGCCAGGGCTACATGGAGGAAACCCCGTATGGAAAAAGCAGAAGAGGAGGAAGAAGAGAAAGAGAAGGCAGAGGAAGAGGAGGAGGAAGAGGAGGAAGCGGGGGAAGAGGAAGCAGAGGAGGAGGAGGAAGAGGAGGTTTTCCTCATAAAAGCTCTTCCTTCTCCTTTGAATATTGCTAGAGAGGAACAGTAAACACCAGGGCAATTTTCCACACTTTTGTGGCAGGAATGTTTGAGGACAAGCTATGTCTATGTTGTGACACTTTAACTACTAAAGGCTGGGTTTTCTGAGAGGCCATTCTCCTGAATTACTGAGATCCCAGCCAGGCCTTTGAAGTACAGCAGTGATGCTGTTGCTAACGTGGGCTGCTGCCTCAGTGTCCCTGGGCTTCAGGCGCGGCTGTCCGTCCTCGTTCCAGGATAAGGTGGAAGCCCACTTTGCCCCACACCCCTGTAGACTACAGCCTTTTCCAGACATGTCTGTTTCTGTTGACTGTTAAGACTCTGGCACTTTGTTTCATTTTATGTGTCTTGGTGCTTTGCCTGCAAATATGTCTGTGTACTGCGTGTGTGCAGCGTCTGCAAAGGTCAGGAGGTATGGGACCTGGAGTTACAGACAGTTGTGAGCTGCCAGTGGGTACCAAACCTAGGTCTTCTGCAAGAGAGCTGGTGCTCTTAACCACTGAGCCCTCCAGCCTCACTTTTTATTATTTATTTATTGGTGGTGGGATGGGGTAGTTTTGGTTTTGCAAGACAGGGTTTCTATGTGTAGCTAGCTCTCTGGCTGTCCTAACTCACTCTGTAGACAAGGCTGGCCTCAAACTCACAGAGATCCCCCTGCCCCTGAGCCCTGCCCCTGCCCCTGCCCCTGCCCCTGCCCCTGCCCCTGCCCCTGCCCCTGCCCCTGCCCCTGCCCCTGCCCCTGCCCCTGCCCCACCCCTGCCTAGTGCTGGGATCAAAAGCATGCACCATCACTACCCAGCCCTGGGTTTTTTTCCTTTTTTTTAAAAAAAAAAATAATTTTAACTTTAGAATTATATAGGATTAGGATCTCCCTGAGGATCTTCTCATGAGTAGTGGCAGAGTAAACCTGGGTCTGCACACCTCTCTGGTACCCTGCTCTCCAGTGGACAGAGCTAGGGGAGAGAACAGGTTTTCCATGAGACCAGCTTGTCTCAGACTTGGGGCTGTGTAACAGCTTGCTAGGCACAGGCTGGGGCTGCTGCCGAACACTAGGCACTGGTGTCTGTGAGCTCCAGAGCTGTTCACAGCAGCCTCTGCAGGCTCCTTCCTTCCCCTTCCCCCTTTGGAAGTTAGTCCCCTGTGCTGATGGTACAGGACTCGTTGGCCATGGTGACTGAGAAACAAAGGCTGGATTCATTGGTTTGCTTAGGAAACCTTTTTCCATAATATAAAAAAAAGTTTATTAACAAAGACCGTATTTCAGGCATTGAGGTTCTTATTTTCCTGCGAGCAAATGGAGAAGTGGGATTTGGTCCTGCCCTGCGGTTGGTACTGCTGGATGGATAGACAGGAAGGGGCCTGGAGAGAGGAAGGAGCTCGAAAGCACTCTCTCTGCACGAGGAAGAGGGCGACTCTGTACCCTTTAGCCTCTGCTGAGTCTGGGTGCCCAGGTGCCCAGGCTGGTTCCCTTGAGGTACAAGGGAGGGGCTCTGCCATGTGAGAGACTGCACAGGTGGTGACTTCCTGGGGAGTAAAAAGGTTTCAGTTACAGGCCCTTCTGTGTAGATGGGACTACACAGCTTCCAGAAGGGAATAGGAAGGCCAGGCGTGGTGGCACACACCTTTATTCCAATCCTTGGGAGCCAGAGGCAGATCTGCAGAGGCTGGGTCTCTGAGTTTGGCCATGTAGAGAGACCCTGTCTCATCTTCCCCCCTCCCCATGTAATGGTGACTTCTGATTCCCCTGTCCCCATGTAATGGTAACTTCTGAAAGTGACTCCTTAGGCAGTGGCAAAGAAGAGCCTCCCTCCCTCTGCCATTTCTAGGTGGATGCCTAGTTGCTCTTTCTTGAGAGCTACAGTCTGGATGGAGCCCTCGTGTCCTTGGTTTTTTGGTATGTCTGTGACAGGTGTGGGCTGGCTCTCAGCTCCTCCCTACTGAGTGCTTTCAGTGTGTGACACTTATTCCCAGGAAGACTTGGTCAGTCATGGCCTCCTGAGGCTCGCGTCCATAGAGGAATCTGGCAGGTAAAGAAATGTTCCAATCACTGGCTGTGCATGGAGAGACATCTACTGTATGACGTGGGACATCCTGGCAGTCACAGAGTTTGGGATATATTTCAGTGGGGTAGAGGAAGAGTCCTGTGTGCAGCTAACCCTGTCCGCACCGTCAGTGCCCCATGCGGGCTGCCTTCCTGCCAAATGTCCTCCCATGCTCCGCTTCCTTCTCTCCCCAAGAGGAGGGCAGGGCTGCCGGCCTACGGAGGGCCTTGCCAGAAGATAAGGAGCCAGTTCTTCCTGCTGCACTGCCAGCTTCCTCCATTGCCTGAACCTTGGGGTACAGCTGCAGTTTCCTGTCCCCATTGCTGAGTGTAAGCAGATCTCTAGACCCGAGCCCCAGTGAGAACCCAAGACCTGTCCTCTGTGCCTGCATGCTCCTGCCTGCCGGCCAGGCTCTCTGGGGCTCCCTCGCTGTGCAGCACCTCTGCATTCTGGATCCTCTGCAGTGTGGTGGGCATTCCCTGCCTGCTCTTTGTGCTGTAGCTGCCTCCTGTGGTGCCTCCTAACCGTACTTCAGATGTATATGACCTGCAGCGTCTCAAAGAGCAAATGTGATGATCTTGGAGGGCAGGGGCTGAATGGAGTCCTAGCTACATCCCAGATGGAGTAACCCTGCCGTACTCCTGGCTGAGGTTGCCCACAGTCAGATAGGCATGCCTCGCAGGCGGGTGAGCGGCAACAGCCTTCTCCACCCTAGGCTGTGCTTGCTGGCATGCTGGCTCTGGGGCTGCGCCCGTTTTCAGGACTGTGTAGACAGCTGCTGACCGTCGGCACACATGTCCTCTTACATCCGCTTTGGTTGCAGTTAAGATGGGACATCACCATAAGTGCTCTCCCCAGTTTTAGTTAAACTCTGCAGAGGGGCGGCACCTGCCAGTCTTGTGTGGTGTTGCCTGCGGTGCCTTCTTCAATGAGGGGGCACTCGGCAGAACAGGTACGGGGCTTCCTGGGCCTGGACAGAGGCCTTAGGCGTGAGCGGGTCCCAGGACGGAGGCCTTAGGTAGGCGTGAACGGGTCCCTGCAGGGTTCACAGTTCTCCTCTCTGGCTGCAGCGTTAGCTAAGTCTGATGCATTACATCACAAGCTTTTCCTTCCCTTCCTTTTTGTTTTTGAGATCACTCTTGATTCATACTATATTAATAGAATTGAAAATAATACTCTAGTAGGCCTCCATGAGCTCCTCAAAGCCACTCCCACAGTGGTGACACATTGTAGCAATCTGTCCATCATCAGTGGTAGCCGCTCCAGCATGGGACAGGTGAAACCCCATCTCAAAGCAAACCAAACCAAAAGGAAAGATGGATTCTAGCGCTTGTGCCTGTTTGGGCTGTGGACACTGCACTCGCAAAGGTTTTCATACGTGTACGCTCTGAAGGATGTGGAGTTCATGCTGTGAGCTTGCATATAGACTTCATGTTCAGAGTTCAGGTTTGAGAAACCTGTCTGCTCCTCAGATTAGTTTAATCTGTTCACAATCCTGCCAGCAGGATGAGAAGTGTTTTTCTTTCCACATCCTCCCCAGTGTTCAGTGTTGTTTGTTTCTGCCATTTTGATGGTGCACAGTGTGCCCATGTGGCTCTCCCTGTGTCGCCCAGTGGCTGCTTTCTCTGCTGCCCATTTCTATAGGAGCTGTTTGCTGTGTCTAAGTTCCTTGGGAAATTGTTCCTGTTTCCCCCTTTTATAAGATGGCGGTCCCAATTTTTAGCACACTGTGGACTTGAACTCATGATCCTTCTGCCTCCAGCTTCAGGTGTCGGAGTTGTGGACATGGACCACCAGGCCTAGCGTTCCTTCCTGCTCTGAGTGGTATTGAGAGGGTTTTGCTTTGTTTTAGATCATGGTAAATATTTAACAAAAAAAAATATCGTCCTATTTTTTTCCTTCCATTTAATTCTTTTATTTTAAAGGTTTATTTATTTTATATATATAGTACACTGTAGCGGTCTTCAGACACACCTGAAGAGGGCATCAGATCTCATTACAGATGTTGTGAGCCACCATGTGGTTGCTGGGATTTGAACTCAGGACCTGTGGAAGAACAGTCAGTGCTCTTAACCACTGAGCCATCTCCCCAGTCAACATTTGTCGAAATGATTTAGTTAGAACCCAAGATGCAGCTCAGTTGAATGGGTTCTTAGCATGCACATGTTCAACTGAGCTGCATCTGGGGAGAGGAGAGGGTGATGAGCTGGGTCTGTTTGCCCACTGGTCTGTCTCCAGGTCTGAGTAGCCGGCCTCTGGCCATATGATGCCAGCCTAAGGGAACCCTTCCTGTTTGTTGTCTGCCATCTTGGTTCTTTTGCCTTGCCTATAGAATTGAAGGTCATCTTTCATTTAGCTACAAGGAAAGCCTGCTGGGGTGTGGCACTGTGTTGGACGAGCATTGGAAGGGGGATAATGGGGAGAGGGGCAGAATTGCCGTCCTCATCAGATCAGGGTTCCAGTCCTTGAACCTGGCTCGTCCCCTCCTGTAGGATCAGCTGTACTGTGGTCTAAGGTGCAGCAGCGATGGCTTTCATTTTCTCTCTGTCCTCAGGCCTATGAGAGGAGGTTTCCTACATGTCCTTTGATTCCAATGTTCGTGGACAGTGACACCGTGAGTGAGTTCAAGAGTGAGGATGGGGCTATTCATGTCATCGAGAGGCGCTGCAAGCTGGATATAGACGCACCTAGGCTGTTGAAGAAGGTAGCTAGAGGATACTGGGAGTCTGTGAAGTGAGTTCACGCTCACCTAGGAGCTACGGAACTGACCTCTTTCCCTCCTTATCTCTTCCTCAAAGATCGCAGGAGTCGATTACGTTTATTTTGTCCAGAAAAACTCCCTGAATTCTCGAGATCGCACTTTACACATCGAGGCCCACAATGAGACGTTTTCTAACCGGGTCATCATCCATGAACACTGCTGCTATACGGTAAGTGTGACACCAGCTTGCTGGGGCCCCCAGGCCATGTGCGGACGACAGGGTGGGGTGGCGCTCTGTTCTTGAGCAGCTACTGATTCTCCTTTCAGATGAGTGGCACAGTTGGGGACTTGGTGTGGCATACTAAGGGGTGTGTTGTGGTGTGACAGACAGTCAAGGCTGCCAGCTGTTCTTGTTTCTGAGGCAGGGACTCACTCTGTACCCTGTCTTGGAATTTGCTGTGTAGACCAGGCTAGCCTTACTTTGCCGCTGTCTTCTTGCCTTGTCTCCTGAGTGCTGAATTGCAAGTGTGTACCATTACACTCAGCTCCTGAGTAGTTTGTTTTGTGTTTTGAAACCGGGTCTCACTGTGTAGCCCTGGCTGGCCTGAATTCACTATGTAGAGTAGCCTGGACTGGAACTCGCAAAGGTCCAGCTGCCTCTGCCTCCCAAGTGCTCAGACTAAAGGCATGTAGTACCAAGGCCAGCTTCCATTTTGGTTTTAAATATGAAGAGTTTTTTTCTGGCCTAGCCGTGACACTTTATAAGTGTGTTTCGAAGCCGAGGTTTGTGTGTCTTTGCAGGTAGAGCTCTGAGCACCTGTCCAACTTGGTCTGCCCTGCATAGACCAAGCATGAGAATAGCCCCTCCTAGTCCATCCCTCAGCCATCCGCCTCCTGCACCATCCTCCACAGAGACCCCAAGTGACACACTGAACCCTGGTCACACTTCGCTCTGTCCCTTTTCCTCACGCACCAGCCTTCCACTGTTTGCCTTCTCCACAGCGCAGTCTCCCAAGCGCCCATGTGATTTTCTCACCCCTCATATCCGAGGTGCCTCTGTCCGTGTGGGCCACCACGGATGTGGGTGAGCAGACCAGGGAGCTGGAGGTGAAAGACTTAGGGACGGTCATGAGAGACATGACTCAGAGCCTGTGCGTGTCAACTGCATCTGGGTGACTTTTTTTTTCCCTGCTTTTCTCGTTCCTCATGACAGTGATGTCATTAAACATGCCTCTTCTGGGTGCTGGTCAGCTAGCCAGGGCACAGACAAGTGGTGTCTCCATTGTGAACATTACTGGGAACGGGTTCTCTCTGCCTGCAGGTTCACCCTGAGAATGAAGACTGGACCTGTTTCGAACAGTCTGCAAGTTTAGATATCAAATCCTTCTTTGGTTTTGAAAGTACAGTGGAAAAAATTGCCATGAAACATTATACAAGCAACATTAAAAAAGTAAGTGTATTTCTTGGGATTTATGGAGAAGGGAGGTTGGAGTCTCAGAGACAATGACCACAGCTCGTGCCTTCTTCAGTCTTGTCTTTACTTGTGGAGGCAAGATATCCACATTTACTCAAACTCGTAAGCTTCCTGCTCCAGCCTCCCGAGTATTAGGGTTACAAGTGTGTACCACTGTACCCAGTGAGAACCATCGCCTAGGTGGGTAGGTGGGGCTGGCAGTTGAATTCAGGGCCTTGCGCATGAAGCCAGCACTCCACCAAAGCTTCATCCTGTCCCCAAACCACGTCTTATAAACTGGGAGGGAGACAAGCCTGGCTATTGGGTGTGTGCTCACCTCAGCTGTCTCACCTTAAAGGGGAAAGAGATCATCGAGTACTACCTGCGCCAGCTGGAGGAGGAAGGCATCACCTTCGTGCCCCGCTGGACACCGCCCCCCACAGGGCCCTCATCAGAAACATGTTCATCTAGCAAGAATCAAGCCGCATCCGCAGCTGTCCTTGTCCCAGATGCTGCTGCTGTCAAGGAGGGACTGAGTGGGGAGGTCCTCAGCAGCCCAGGGACAGTGGCTGAGCCCGTGGTGGGAACCCCTGACGGTGAGCCTGGCCCCGCTGAGGGGGACTCATGGGCTTCTCCCCTCCCCACGGCTCTGCCCAACCTTGTCTCCTCAGGCAGTCCATCTTGCACAGAAGAGAAAGTCTGTCCACCTCTGGCCTTTGGCCTTGCCCCTGACCCTCGCACTTAGAGAACGCATACTCACTTTACTCTTTTTTAAACAGAAGTTATTTCTAATGTCCACGCTCTGATTGGTGGCTGTCAGTGACTGTAAGGTGCTGTCCTGTCCATAGCTTTTTCAGTCATGTGGCTCCTGTGTGTCTTGTGTGGCTCCTGCCCTCAGTGCTCAGTGACAAGCTTTACCCCTCTAGTGATGGCTCCTGCCCTCAGCGCTCAGTGACCAGCTTTACCCCTCTAGTGATGGCTGCTTTAGGCCGGGAGGACCTTCAGTTCATATTTTGGTTCACTGAAGCACAGAGCAGTTGAGAGACTTGTCAGTGGTCACACAGCTAGTGAGTGCCTGGGTTGAGAGTGCATTTACAGTGGCTGGGCCTAGGGTTGTGTGCAGAAAATCAGAAAAGGAACATTATTGAAAGACTGTATTTATCTTTCCTTCATTCTGCCCACCTTTGGCAGTCCTTGGGAAAAGGGCAGCTTTCGTGAACTCAGGCCGTGTTGAAGACACAGTGCTGGCTATGCTGAGGGATTGGCCTGCCCTGTGCAGCACGAGTTACAGGGCTGGAAGGAGGCTCGGAACCTCCCTGTCTTATCGGGGATCTCATCTTAAAGACTACTTACTTGCCTGTGCTTATCAGCGATGCCTCCTCCCTATACACTGAAAGCACGCCATCCCCACCCCCACCACACCCTGCCCACACCAGCCGCACAGAAGGGCTCAGGGTTCTCCGTGGTAAATAATGCCTGCACGTTAAATTCCAGACAAACTGGATGCCGACTACATCAAGAGATACTTGGGCGACCTGACTCCCCTCCAGGAGAGCTGCCTCATTAGACTTCGCCAGTGGCTCCAGGAAACACATAAGGGCAAAGTGAGTGTCCCCTCCTCAATTCCAGTCCTGAGTTCTTCTCCAGTCCCATGGGAAGCTGAGAACTGAGTGGGAACTAAGTGACCACTCCCACTGCCTGCTCCTGCTCTGAAAACCCGTGAGTGTGTCTGCTGTGACACCAGATCCTCAGGGCAGGTTTAGAATGCCAACCCTCACAGACCAAGGTTGAGCTTAGCAACCACAGAATGCCAAGCTACAGTGCAGAGTGTCTGTTGGTCTGAGGAGCTGGAGGCTAGACATGTTGGAGCATGTTTAAAGTATAGTCCTTAGCGTGCAAAGACATCAGCGTTTTGTGACATTTTTATACACACGTATCACATTACCTTTGTTATCCAGGAGAGTCTTGTTCCCCATCAAAGCAGTGGGGCTTTGATTCTGACGTTGTAGAAGATTCAGCCCCACAGACATGACACAAGATTCACAGGAAACAGGCTGTTCGGTATGTCTGGCCAGCTTGGACATTGTCAGATAATGGGAGCTGGGCATCCCGTGTGGCTTGCCTGGTCCATAGGGTGTGCAGTGCCAGCCATTAGGAAAGCCCACAGAGGAGTGGCCGCCTGTGTCACAGCTGTGTAGGGAGCAGAGGCTTTCCAGCTCCTTTAGTCCTCACGGCCCTGTGGGTGAGTGTAGTGTGGGAAACAACATGGAGGGAGGGTTGGGCAAAGAGCAGAGGCCATGAGGCAGGTGCATGATAGATCAGGAAACTCTGCTCTAGCACCCACTGGGGGGCGGCTGTCGTGCCCCCCTTCTCCCTTTTCTTTTTAAAAGAAATATAGGTAACTGGTTTATAGGATGAGAATTAAGTTTCATTTACATACTTAAATTGTTTATTTTCTTCATTTTATGTGTGTGTTTCTTGCATGCACCATGTACATGCAGTGTTTGCACAGGCCAGGTGAGGGCATCATAGTCCCTGGACTGGCGTTAGAGACAGTTGTGAGCGGCCCTGTGAGAGCTGGGAATTGAACCTGGGTCCTCTGGAAGAGCAGCCAGGGTTTAACTGCTGAGCAGTCTCTTTGGCTCCCTCTTTATTTCCTAGGGGAGTCGTACTGTAGCTGCAAACCTCACAACAGTCTTTAATTACCCTGCATGTGGGTGCTGTGCTCACATGCAGAGCTGCATAGCATGTTTAACTATGTCTGCATCTCGGCCCCAAATACTCGGAAATGTTTGATCCTTTTGTGTCAGCCACCCAAGCGCATCCTCCTTCCTCATCCGCGCTCTCACTTGCACACGACTTTGGTTGTTTTCCAATGGCTGATGCCAGGTCAGCAGCACTGCTTCGCCTCAGATGGCCAGGGGGCCTGAGAGGCATGGCCCCCACTCACTCCCTGCTCTCCTGATGTCCCTGCTGCCCTCATTCCTGGGTCCATAGCTATGAGGGAGATCCCTGGCCCAGAGCAGGCTGGGAACACAGCCCCCACCTTGTTCTTTGCTCAGACAAGCATCCTGTGGACTGACTGTAGTGGGTCCTAGAGAAGCCACCATCCTGTCCTCACCACCACCTGAAGTGTACTGTGTACAGAAAGGCGATCTTGCTGTCAGAGTGTAGGACCGAGGCTGGAAGTTTAAGTCTGTTTGTAGCCAGATGTGGTGGTGTCTGTCTGCCCTTAATCAAGGCAGAGGCGGGTGGGCGGGGCCTACCTAGTGAGTTCTCTCCAGAGCTTCATAGTGAGACCCTGCCTCAAAATAGGCAAACACACACAGGAGACCAGTTTGCCTCCTCCAGACCAGACGTCGCTGGGCTGAAAACAGCCGTCATGATTGCTGTCCAGTGCTCCTGGGCTTTAACTTTGTGAACGTAGTTCTCCAGATGATTGTAGCTTATTAAAGTGACACTGGGTGAGTTTTCTGTCATGGGATGGACCCTGGGTCTTGCGCATGCAGGAAAGCACTGTACCTACACTGTACCAACCTAGATCAGTGCAGCTCACTGTTGGCAGGAGGTGAGTCAAGGTTTGACCTCTTGCCCTTCGCCTCCATGGTGGCTGAAAAATCCCTGTTTCCCTAGATCCCAAAGGATGAGCACATTCTTCGGTTTCTGCGCGCCAGAGACTTCAATATTGACAAGGCCAGGGAGATCATGTGCCAGTCCTTAACCTGGAGGAAGCAGCACCAGGTGGACTACATCCTGGACACGTGGACTCCGCCCCAGGTCCTTCAGGACTACTACGCTGGGGGCTGGCATCACCATGACAAAGGTAGGTGAGCCAGCATGCCCACAGCCCTCGCTGACACAGGTGCCACCTGCATGGCATGCTGTAGCCCTGCTGCAAAGGGGGTGGGCCTTCCCACCACACGCCTAGCTGGGGAGACCCCCCCCTTTTTTTTTTTTTTTTTTTTTTTTTGGTTCTTTTTTTCGGAGCTGGGGACCGAACCCAGGGCCTTGCGCTTCCTAGGCAAGCGCTCTACCACTGAGCCAATCCCCAACCCCAGGGAGACCCCTCTTGAAGCCATTCACACCCAAGCCAGAACAGCCAGCCGTGGGGAAGGGGAAGGGGGACCAGTGCCTTCTGTTCCAAGTTTGGTGGAGAAAACACTGAGTGTGTGCTACACTGCAGTCGTATGGTGCTGACTGGACAGCAGTGACACCGCCACCTTTATAATAGCTAAAAGCTGCCTGGCCTAGTCTCTGCTGTAAAGGGCAGCGTCACAGCCAGGTGCATGGCACCCATCTCTGGAAGAAGCGGCCGGGGAAGCTCCCTCACACCCACACGTGCCTGAGCCCTGTGGGAGAATGCACCTGGCTAACAAGTCTTCTCCACTCACCCAGAGTTAGCCAGCTGTGGGGAGAGGAGGTGCAGCCCGCAGACGTGGCGGGGTAGTGAGATAGTGAGAACTGTGCCTCCTCCCCTCAATCATGTCCTTTCAGATCAATGGCTCCTGAATGTCTTGGGTTTTTTTTAACTTTCTGAATGTACTTCTGAATGTAATTAATTGTAGCTTTAATTTTCTTTTGTTTTAATTTTTAAAGACGGGTTTTTCCATAGCCCAGGTTAGACTTGAAATCTCTTAAGTAACTGACAGGGGCTTTGATCTGTTGACTTTGTCTTTAATACTGTGCACAATTAAGGGGCGATGGTAACTTTAGGGTTTCTGATTGATAAAGGGACTCTTTATGTAGTATAGGCTAACCTCGAACCCAAGATCCTCTGCCTTAGGCTCTTGAATGCAGAGACATGCTAGAGACAGTACAGCACACATGACTTTATTCTTTTTTTTTTTTTTTTTTTTTTCTGGAGCTGAGGACCAAACCTAGGGCCTTGCACTTGCTAGGCAAGCGCTCTACCACTGAGCTAAATCCCCAACCACATGACTTTATTCTTACTGAAAAGTTTTATTGGAAGGTTCAAAGGTTTCCGTAGTAAGGCATTGACAGGCCTGCTGTGGTAGCTCATCCTCTCATCTAGCGTTTAGGAGATGGGAGGATCTTGCAGCCATTCTAGACAATACAGCGAGTTCTAGGGCAGCTGGAGTTGTAGGTGAGATGTAACAAAAGATTGACAGATGGGTTTCGCTAAATGTCAGAAGAGCCGGGTGTGGTGGTGAAGGTTTCTATCCCACCCTTGAGCCCCTGAGGGAGGGGATTTCTGTAAGGTCAGGGTTGACCTCATCCACCTAGCAAGTTCTCAGCCGGCCAGAACTCCACAGTGAGGCCCTGGGCTGTAGGGAAAGGCTCTGCAGGAGACAGACGTGAGTGCCAGGGTCCAGGGCCACTTCTGCAGGATGCGCTCTGGGCCACAGTCTTCTCCGCTCTGATGGGTCATAGCAGATTCTACAGTGAGTTCCGTGGCAGCGCTGGCTGTGGAACTTCAGTTTCCACACGTCCATCCTTAGCGAAGAAGGCTGACTTTAAAAAAATCTTGACAATAATTTGTAAATAATTTATAGGAAAATAGTTTTAGAATTAAAAAACCCAAACTGTGTATTCATAGAAATGATGTCCGCTGTAGTGAACACTTAGCTTAGTGGCACCCCTGGTCAAATATTGGGGGAGTCAGACAGGCTGCACCCCAGCTCAGTCCCCCTTGGCCTGGCCCAGCCAGCAGCGTGAGCCCTGGGGCCTGTGGTTTGCTGTCTGCTGAGTTTTAAACCTTTTGTATCTGTTTACGTGCTACCCTACCCATGCCATCCTGGCACAGAAGCCAGTGTCTTCCTCAGAGTAGGCCAGAGCCCTATGTGTGTCTGAGCACAGGGGAGCATCGGAGCCCAAGGTGTCACAGTCAAGGGCCTTCTGCACACAGCTGCTCCTTAGCCCTTGTGAGGGCTCTTAGAGATGCGTCCTGCCACTCACTCACCATAGCTTCCTCCCTCCCTGCCTTGCTTGCAGATGGCCGGCCGCTGTATGTGCTCAGGCTGGGGCAGATGGACACCAAAGGTCTGGTGCGAGCTCTCGGGGAGGAAGCCCTGCTGCGTTACGTGAGTGCTCGGCCCGGGTCAGGCCCATGCCCTGCTGCCCTGTGTGAGTGCTCAGCCGCCCAGTGCTGGCCTTGGGTTAGCCAGCAGGATGGGCGCCAGCCACCGCTGGCCACTCAGACAAGCGTGCAGCACTCCACACTGGGAGATGTGCTCCACATAAAGGTCTCTAAGGGGGTAGTTCCTGCCCGCTGACTCCTGACTCGGAGCAATTACCCACATCACACCTCTTCCAGATCCCTCTCTGCTCACCCTTCTGTATTACAGCCTCTTCCACAGATGCTGAGCTGTCTGATCCCCGCCCACCCCTGTCTCTCCCCCAGTCAGCTGCATCCCGGGCTCAGAGAAGAAACTGTTCTTTCAGTTTGAAAACAAAGAATTAGAAAGGCAAATCCCATCTCCCCAGTATTCATAGCTCTTGTTTTGCTGAGTATTCTTGTAGGTCCCTGTGCCCCAGCCACCCACCCCTCCACACGCACCCATGCACGCACAAACGAACAGTTGCTTTGCTTCCCCACTGTCCCAAGTGAGCCTGTTCTGCAAACCCGCCACATCAGTGCTCCCTGCTCTTTCTTCGGGCCACCTGCTTTCTCTGCTGTTGATGCGCCTGTTTATTCTCTGCAAGTGAAGTGCTTCCTCCCCTTCCCCCCCCCCCAGCTGGGGACCGAACCCAGGGCCTTGCGCTTCCTAGGCAAGCGCTCTACCACTGAGCTAAATCCCCAGCCCCCGTGAAGTGCTTTTTGTTGGTTGTGTGGGGTGTGAGGAGAGTGCCTGAGGTCCCACGTGTGTGTGCATCTTGCCTTGATCCCCCTCTGTGGCATCGATGCTACTCTTGCCTTCTGAAACTGGGCCTTTGCTTACAGGTTCTTTCCATAAACGAAGAAGGCCTGAGGCGGTGTGAGGAAAATACCAAAGTCTTCGGCCGGCCAATCAGGTGGGTGGGGCCTTGTCTCTTCAGCATATAAAGAACGGGAACTAAATTAACTACTTTTCATTTCTCTTGGTACCACAATCTGATAGGTACTGTTTATCACATGTTCTAGAAGGTTGAGAAGCAAGTGATAAGGTTGGCACCAGGCTTTTATTTGTCACTCTGAGGTGCTGTCTGCATGCTCCTAGGAGCCAGACTGCAGGGGAATTCCTGTTGGGTCTTTTTTGCACTCCCCATACCCCCAGTTCTTTTTCATGAATCAGCTTCTAGTTGTGGAATACTGTTGTGAAATGACCAGAGAAAACCAGCTAGAGAGATGGCTCAGGGGTTAGGAACACCGACTGCTCTTCCAGAGGTCCTGAGTTCAATTCCCAGCAACCACATGGTGGCTCATAACCATCTGTAATGGGATCTGATGCCCTCTTCTTGTGCGTCTGAAGACAGCGACAGTGGACTCATATACATGAAATAAGTAAATAAATCTTTAAAAAAAAAAAGACAGAAAGAAAGAAAAACCAGGCCTGATGGCTCACACCTGTAATTCCAACACATGAGAGACAGAGACAGGAGGATCAAATCTTCAGCTACATATAGTTCAAGGCCAGCCTAAATCACATGAGACCCCATGTCAAATAAAGTGGGCCACCTCGGGTTTGATGGCATCGGTTCTGCCAGGCCAGGGTGTGCAGGGCCCCTGCTCACAGCTGCTTGTCCTGTTGGTGCCTGAGGCAGTGCTAGACCTGGGGGTGTTTCAGTCACTGCAGCTCACTCTATGAGATGCCTACTGTCTGCTTAGGCAACAGCCCAGGGAGGGGGCTCGCCCAGCACCGAGCAGGTTGGCGGGGCTCTTTGGTGTTTATTTGGAGGGTCAGAGCTGGGGTCTCACTAGCCAGGCTGTCCTTGAGCTCCTGATCCTCCTGCCTCTGCTCCCTGACAGTGGGATTTCAGTGGTTTGCAGTCTGTCTGGACTTAATCTGGTAATTCAGATGTTGTTCCTATCCCATTGAGCTTGCGTATTCATACACAAATTGCAAATAAGGGTTTATAGCACTCTAATTTTTTAAAATTAGTATATTTGAGAATGACTATAATTGACTTTTTTATCCAAAAAGGAAAATTAAATCCACTAGTAAAACTCGCCTTCATCTCACCTGCAGCTCATGGACCTGCTTGGTGGACCTTGAAGGACTGAACATGCGCCATCTGTGGAGACCGGGCGTCAAGGCCTTGCTGCGCATCATTGAGGTGGTGGAGGCCAACTACCCGGAGACGCTGGGCCGCCTCCTCATCCTCCGAGCCCCCAGGGTCTTCCCTGTCCTCTGGACTCTGGTGGGTTTAGATGTCACTCTGTCACGAGCCCAGCATGCTCAGTTCCCAGCTCCCACTGACGCCTCAGCTAGGCAGGAGAAAGCAAACACAGATACAAAGTAGGAAAGGGAGCAGGGTTTTCCTGAGGCCCCAGTGCTCTGCCCGTAGACACACAGAGTGCATGAAAGCTGCCACCCGTCACCTCACCCACACACGGTGTCACGCAGGCTTAGTCTGAGGCTCCTGGCTCAGCAGATGAGGTTGCTGTTCTGTTTCTCACTTGCAGGTTAGTCCTTTCATTGATGACAACACCAGAAGGAAGTTCCTCATCTATGCAGGAAATGATTACCAGGGCCCTGGAGGCCTGCTGGACTACATCGATAAAGAGATTATTCCCGATTTCCTGAGTGGCGAGTGCATGGTACGTATGGGCAGGAAGGTACACACTGCACCGTGGCATGGGTTTCCACTAAAGGTTTTCTGACCTTTTGGTTGGGTTGCTGACCTTACCTCATTGAATCCGCCCTGGGCCCTGGCTGACATGGCCGAGCCGCTGGGGGCTTTGTTGATGATGCAGGTTTCCGTTTACACTGAGGACGATTTGTTATGGGATCCTGCACAGCGTGGTATGACTCCTCTCAACTGCATCAGGAGCTCCGCATCTCAGATCTACAGCTTTTTACACCATTCTGTGGGGTGTGTGTGTGTGTGTGTGTGTGTGTGTGTGTGTGTGTGTGCACTCGTGCGTGTGCATGTGCATACATGTGGTGTGCATGCATGCATATGTGTAAGTGTATAGGCTCAAGGTTGACTTGATTGGTCTCCACCTTGTTATTTGGGGCAGAGTCTCACCCAGGACTCACTAATGAGGTGAGTCCATGTAGCCCGCTTGCTCCAGGAGAGCAAGTGATGAGGAGCAAGTTTAGAGCACAGGCGGGCTATGGCCCCCTCGACTGCTGTCCCGGGAAAGTTAGCATCCCAGGCAGTTATGACAAGAATTGAATTGGAAGGAAGGAAGGACTCACAACTGTTACTCATGCCTTCTGTGGGTGTACACCAATGTTCTTCTGTGCTCTGAGTTAAACTGAGGCCTTCTGAGGCCTGTTCTATCCTCTCCACAGTGGCTTCTCGGCCTGGCTGTCAGAGAGGTCATTTATAAACTGTTGACTTCCTGTGGACAGAGGGCATTGAACCTCCGGGCCAGGCAAGTTTTGGCTGGTTGGTCTGTCTTCCTCGAGACACAGTCTCAGTATGTAGGCAGGCCGGCCCTCCGGCCTCAGCACCTCACTAGCAAGCCTGTCTCATGCCCGTGTGTCCCATGCCCGTGTTTGTGACTTTGAGTGATGGCAGGGCCATGGTGCTGTGCTACAGGCTGAGGGCTGTAGTCTTCCTTTCTGTGGAGTGGCTTCTGGATCGATGATCTAGAAAGGACTTAGATTTTACACACCTAAATGTGAGTTTGTTTTATTAAGGTCAATTAGAAAATTTATACTAAGAATGAGTTCTAACTCAACGTAGCTTTTTTCAAGTAAATTCAAAAGAAGTAGTCCCTTGTTAACTTTCAGCTGACTTATTAATTGTTTGGCCTGGGTTACTTAGAAAGTTTGCTTTTCTTTTTTGGAGCTGGGGACCGAACCCAGGGCCTTGCGCTTGCTAGGCAAGCGCTCTACCACTGAGCTAAGTCCCCAACCCCAAAAGTTTGCTTTTTTTTAATCTCGGTTATTTTTTTTTCCTTCTTTTTTGTGGTGCCGAGGATGAGACCAAGAGCCTTGTGCATATTGGGCAGTGCTGTGCCGCTGAGCTGCACCACAGAGAGATTGTAGATCTGTGGCTCAGGAATAAAGCTGACAGAGGGGACTGTCCAACAGTGCAGTCAGTTCCGTCACTTCTCATGTAGGTCAGCTTAGTAAGCGGGCTCCGTACCTCACGAATCTTAGTGTGAATCCTGCGGTAAACCAGCTTCAGCTCGCTCCCATTTATTGAGTAAACCACACGTGTGTAAGCGGGCTTTACAAAGATTTCGCTAAGTACTACAGACTATTGGATAATGTTGCCAGCATTCTGTTTTCTCAGCCATTTCAGGAGGTGGGTGTGGGATGAGAGGCAGCCTGGCCTCTCTAACTGCTGTGTTTGCTTTTCTAGTGTGACGTGCCAGAGGGCGGGCTGGTCCCCAAATCCCTGTACAGGACTCCCGAGGAGCTGGAGAATGAGGACCTGAAGCTCTGGACGGAGACCATCTACCAGTCTGCCAGCGTGTTCAAAGGAGCCCCACATGAGGTGCCCACCTTGCGGCCTCATCCGTGGAGAGACCCCTCCCCCACCACCTGGGCGTCCCTCAGGGCCCTTGGCTTCTCCTGGTCTTGTTCTTTAGGTTTGGTTGGCTCTGATGTCAGTCAGTCGGGGGCAGCACTGACGGGTAGGGCTGTTCGCAGCTCCTGCATTTCATTGGATGGTTATGTGGAGCACGTTTTTGCTCACCCGTCATTTGTGTTTCTTAGTCTTTGCTGCTGTTTGTCCGTCTGGTGAATGAGGAGAGATGAACCGTTCTCTTGTTTCCCTTCTGCCAACATGGTGTGGTGGCAGATCAGAAGCTACGGTGGTTCTGTTTGACATGTCCCTCTAGCCTGTCCATGTGGCGTGACATTGTTGGCTCATCCTTTGCTTCGCTCTAGGGCAAGTGTGTTGCCCAGTGTCCCTGTGGGAGGCTGTGCTTTACACAGAGCAGGCCCATCCGTCAGTGTGCTGCCAGCTCCTTGATGACTTTCTGCTGTGGTAACCCAGGTTCAGCTGCCTGGCAGTTTCCGTAACTCTGTATGTCCCCAAGAGCTGCAGGTACATGGAGGCAGGCTGAAGAGAGAGCCTGGGCTGTGCTGAGAACAAGCAGGCACAGACCCCGTGTGCCTGCCACCCTCGTTGTCCAGTGCAGTGCAGGGAACCTTGGAGTTTTGACTGTCTCAGAATCACTTGCCTTCCTTCCTCATGTAGAGGCCTTTATGTAGGCAGCTGTCAGTTTTATCTTGTCGCAAGGCTCAGGGGCCTGTGGAGTTTCCTGTGAGTCACAAAGCACCTGTCACTGTTGAGACAGCAAAAGCGTCCTTCTGCCTTGGGGTGTGAGTAAAGCGCACAGCAGAGGCAGTGCTGACGAGACTGAAGGCTGATGTTGGAGTCCCAGGTGCTCCGTCAGCACAGGGCCCAGGTCCTGGCCAGAGAGCTCTGCCTATGGGGGCTGCTCTGGTGGAGAGAATATGCCACATCCTTTAGTGCCACCTCCTGCTTCCAGAGAGGCTATTGTGCTTCTTGGATCTGCTGTTCTGACCTTCAGAGGTCATGGAAGGGTTGGGGGAGGCAAGACAGTGGGCTGCACAGCCACTCCTGAAAGTGCAGCCTCACAGCCGCCTCATGGACCTGCCCTTCCCTCTGGGACACTTGAGACTGATGCAGAGTAAATTCCAGGACACTCGGGCTTGACACTGCATCCCCAGCAGTCACCCCGAGCAAGCGAGGACACAGCTGATCTCTCCACCCACCCTCCCTCCCGCATGCCTCTTCCTACAGCGCTGTGCTCTGACAGCTCTGACACTGAGCTCTAACACTGCGCTCTGCTGTGTGCGGCCTCAGGGCTCCCCAGCTTGAGGTGGTCCCCTTCGTCCCATGTCCATGCTTGTGTGCTTCTCCAACTTGCTGGGAAGTGGGGCTCAGGTAGCTGGCGGTGCCTTGTAGGACACTGTTTGATAGAGTGGGGGATAAGTTGGCAAGTGGGCATCTGGATGGTTAGGTAACCTGTGGCAAAGAGAATTGCCCATTTGACCTGTTCTGCCCCTCCGCCAGGCCACATCTGAGCCATAAAGCCCCTGGAGAGGGGCCATCCCTGCCCTAGCTGGGGCCAGGCCTTGGGTTGCACATTGGTTGCTGACAGGATCTCTCTCTTCAGATTCTCATTCAGATTGTGGATGCTGCCTCAGTGATCACCTGGGATTTTGATGTGTGCAAAGGCGACATCGTCTTTAATATTTATCACTCCAAGAGGTCTCCCCAGCCACCCAAAAAGGACTCGCTGGGGGCCCACAGCATCACCTCTCCAGGGGGGAACAACGTGCAGCTCATAGACAAAGTCTGGCAGCTGGGCCGGGACTACAGCATGGTGGAGTCTCCTCTGATCTGCAAAGAAGGAGAGAGTGTGCAGGTAAACCTGTGGCCCTGCATTGCTGCAGACCCTGTCCTGACAAGGAGGGATCTGGCCCTCCAGTCCATATGGCTTCTGCCACCAGAGCAGCACAGATGAGCTGACTAGTGCCACAAAGACTCAGGATGTCCAAGGGCACAGAGGAAGGAGAAGCCCGAGACCAGAGTGAAGTATAGATTTCCCTAGGAGTGCACATGCACCCAGTGCCAGGTGACAGGGAAGAAGTGCTTTGTAGACACCCATCTGGGTTTCAGGTGACTGAGATGTGACTAGGCATAGCTTTGCCTCCAGAGGAAAGTCACACGGACAGAAGCAAGAAAGGAAAAAGTGCAGAGGGCACTGTCAGCTCTTGCTAACAAAACACATGGCCACTCTCTACTGTGCTGGTTCCTGTTGGCCCCTGCGGCTCTCTCCTCCCTGTGTGCTGGCTCCCGCAGCGCCTCTGGTACTAAACGCCTCCTTCTCCCTCCTCTGACCTCACAGCGGCCCCCTGCTCTCCTGTAGCTAAGGCTTTCAGAAGCCGGCTGCTGTGACAGTGTAAATAAAGGGTGTCTTCCCATCTTAAAAGCTGGCTCTGCCCTGCATCTCTCCCCAGAATGGAAGACGTCATTGGACAGATTGCCCAGGTGTGCTAGGATGGAGACAGGAAGGGCAGAGAAGCTGCTTCCTGACACAGATCTATCCAGACAGCAGCCTGCAGCCTGCCCGTCTCTAGGGCCCGCAGGCTGCTGGGGTGTAGACATGGTGCCTGACAAAGGATGGCGCAGGCTGCCTCAGTGCCTCAGTGGGTGGAAGGACATCATTAGGTTGTTTGCTCACAGTTCTGAGGACACCCCTCTCCTTGGAGCTTGGCAGAATGTCCTGAGTGCTGCTGTTCGCTGTTGCAGGGGTCCCATGTGACCAGGTGGCCGGGCTTCTACATCCTACAGTGGAAATTCCACACCATGCCAGCCTGTGCTGCCACCAACCTACCCCGAGTGGACGACGTGCTGGCTTCCCTGCAGGTCTCCTCGCACAAGTGCAAAGTGATGTACTACACAGAAGTGATCGGCTCTGAGGATTTCAGGTTCGTGCCTGAGAGGCTCTGGCAGCAGGGCTACTTGTTCACTGTCTGCAGATGTCCGGGCCATGGGAGAGGGAGTGTAGCACTTGCTCTGTGTAGTGTCACCTGTGGGCAGCCATGGGAAGCAGCTTCCGGCAGTGGGATAGTCATGTCCTTGCCCTACTTTACAAGGGCCGATGGGTAAGAAGCAGATAGAGATGCTGCGGGGTCCAGGGCATTGTGGGGGGCTCAGGGCTCAGGGCTTAGCGGCTCCTCACTCCTGGCTCTCTGTTGGATCCATCTGCAGAGGCTCCATGACCAGCCTGGAGTCCAGCCACAGTGGGTTCTCACAGCTCAGTGCCGCCACCACCTCCTCCAGCCAGTCGCACTCCAGCTCCATGATTTCCAGGTAGTGCTGCGAAGCCTAGTGCGGAGGGCGCCTCGACTGCTGTGCTCCACCCACCCCGGATGTGCAGACTCCTCCCCTCTAGATAGCAGCTAGCTCTCCAGATGGTCACTAGTCACCTGGTCCCCAGACCATCTTGACAGGTAGTTTTAACTCTACCCCTAACTTTAACTCAATAGCCATAGATTTTGTATACAGCGTGCACAAAATCAAACTGGAGCACAAGGGCTCTCGAAAGAAAAGTAGTTTATCTACAGTAAGAGACTGACTGGTCTCAGATGTCGATGCAAAAAATTTTTCCAACAAACGCCACCTTGTCCACTAGTGAATGACTTGTGTGACACCCTGCAGAGACTCACCACCTCTTCCTCCTCCTCTTCCTCTTCCTCCTCCTCCTCCTCTTCCACCTCCTCCTCTTCCTCCTCCTCCTCCTTCTCCTCCTCCTCCTCCACGGAGCTGAAGCTGCAGCAGGCAGCCCTGAAGCTGCAGCAGAGGCCTCGGCTCCCTGTTAGTGGAGGTGGCCTGTGGATCCAGGACAGCCCTTGAGGTCCCTTTCCTCTAAGGACTTGGCAGCCTGCAGGAGCACCTGGTCCTGGGGCAGAGCCAGCCCACTCTGAGCAGGCCCTCGCGGCCCAGGAGGGGCTGCCAGGGCTCCTCTTGACTCCCGCCATCACCGCCATCATTAAACATTGCTTTCTCTTTCCTCCTCTTCAAATCTTTTGATATTTTTCAGAGCAAAATTTTTCTGTCCGTGAACTTGGGGGAGGGGAGAGGGGAGAATTCTTTCCCTCTGCTGAATGCTGCCTTTCCTCCTCATTGGGCAGCTCTGTGCCCTCCTAGCACCCAGGGTCCTCGGTCCTCCCAGTACCCAGGGTCCTCAGTCCTCCCAGCACTCAGGGTCCTTAGTCCTCCCAGCACCGGGGTCCTCAGTCCTCCCAGCACTCGGGGTCCCTAGTCCTCCCAGCACCTGGGGTCCTCAGTCCTCCCTGCACCCAGGGTCATCAGTCCTCCCAGCACCCAGGGTCCTCAGTTCTAGCACCCAGGGTCTTTGGTCCTCTCAGTACCCAGGGTCCTCTCAGCAGGGCGTTTGGAAGCAGTAGATCACACTTGCCTTTTGGAAGTGTGGCAGTGCAAACTCTAGCAATGCTCTCCAGGGTGGCGCATGGCTTGCAGTGGCTTTGGGTTTGCGGGTGGATGTTGTGGGTATGTATGTAGGTGCTGTGTGTGTGCATGAGGGAGTGGGGTGCTGCTGGGGAGGGGCCGTAGGGCTGCACTTGTTCTGTCTGCATTTCAGAGAAGTGGATCAGAGGCTTGGGTTCGTCTCTCTTTTTTTTTCTGATCCTGACTTCTCAAAGCCTGCTGTTAGAGCAGCTCCTCAGTTCACAGCTTTTATGGGAAAGCATGCTTCTTACCGAGCTGTCTAGAAGTTGCAGGTGGCTGATCTCCAGAAAAGGGCGCAGAATCTGTTTGTGTGGTAACAATGTCTAAAGATGTGTGCCAAATCAGTATGGCTGTGAGTGTGTGAGGGGTGAGGGGAGTGGACTCCGATGTGGATGCTGCTCTGAGGCGCTGGCTGACTGGCGGTGTGATTTGAGAGCTCTGTAGAGGGTGTGGCATGTCGCAAGCATGAGGGGAGACGGCAGCAGCCTGCTTGGCCAGTGAGCCCTCTGGCTCCTGGCACCCTGAGCTATGCTTGCTGGCCGTTCTGGGTCCACTGCTGTGCATTTCGTGTGTGTGGGGGCTGCTTGTACACGCACAGCGGGGCTGTGGCTGCCGCGTCCACACTGCTTCAGTCAGGGCTCCCCAGCTCCAAGCGAAAGGACCTGAAGATGCCCCTGCTCTTTCTCTCTTCTCTCTCCTTTTCCCTCTCCCTTTCTCCATGTCCCAGATGGCGATTTTGCTGACAACCTCCAAGAAAGCGCTTCACTCGACAGCCCACATGTGCCCAGGGATGTTTGTAGACCTATCTGAGTCGCAGCCATGCCCCAGGCTGAAGAGCTGCTCCCTTTAAGTCCATTCAGAAGTGTCTCTGTTCAGCCCCCTCAGAGCTGATAGCATCTTTAAGAGCTCAAAGCACACAACTACACATTCACAGGCCTTGAGCTTCCCCAGGCCACAGGGCACTGGCTGCCTTGTGAGGGAGGCTGGCTGTGAGGTGACTGTGTGGCTCACAGAGCTGCTTGTCCAGTGCCCAGCACTCCCCTAACATGCTGCTCCCTGCACTCTCTGGGCTCTCCTGTTTCTAGTGTCTTAACTCACTCCTCCCTGAACCATTATTTGCATATCAAATTCTGTAAATGTTTTGTAAACATATTACCTCACTCTTGGTAATACAATACTGATAGTCTTTAAAAGATTTTTTTATTGTTACAATAATAAATGTGAACTGTTTAAGAAGAGTGTCCTTTTCTTCTTGGGAAGGCCTCTAGGAAGAACAGAGATTGAAAAGAAGCTGCTGGTGCCCAAAGGCAAGGGGGGCCACGCTGCTGAGTGGATGGTGGGTAGTCTCTGTGCCTCTCCAAGGCCTGCTGTGCAGTTCAGCACATCAGACATGTACTGCAGAGTGGGTTCTAGGATAGCCTGGGCTACATGCCAAAACCCTGTCTCACAACCTCGCTCCTGGTGTTATTGTGTTGCTTAAGAGTAAAATAGATTTCTCCGAGCAGGTAACTCAGGACAATAGGTGGCCAGAGTGACCTCATCCTGGCTCTCCTGTTTCTGGGGTCTGCAGAGGCAGCAGAGCCCAGGACAGTAGGGCACAGGTCAGGGAGGAAGGTCGTCATGGTCCTTGCAGGGTGCAAAGACAGAACCTCTTCAAAGGGAAGAGCGATCTCTATTCTAGCTGAGTCCTTGATCTGTCCTTAGAGGGCACAGCTGGGGTGTCCGATCAGACAGAAAGCAAGAGACTCCCCGCGTGTTCTTTACCCGGCATGTGAACCCTGCTGGCCGATGATTTGCAGGCAAGATGGAAAGTGGCTTGACCCACCAGACTTCTGCTGAGCTTGCAACCTGAGGAAAGACTTAAGGGCGGTCGGTCAAGGCAAACCTGCCTTTCCTCGCCTCGGCTCCAGGGTCACATTCTGTGGAGATGAGAGATAGCCTAAGAACACACAAGGCTTACGAACATCCAACCCAAAGTGCTGTCTGGACTGTTGAGACCTGACCCCCCTGGAGTGGCATGCCCTAACTAGGCCAGGTTGCTAACGTGTGTTCATCCTGAACGACACCATGTTTTTCTTTGACAGAGTTTTGGCACGTAGCCCAGGCTATCCTAGAACATACTCCGAAGGCTGGTCTGGCTTGAAACTCACTATCCTGCCACTGCCTCCCAAGTGCTGGTATTACAGGTGTGTGCCACCATACCCAGCCCCATTTTTTCTTTGATTCGAAATCTAACCAAACCTAAACCTTGGGGTACCTGCAGTTCTCAAGCACCAGGGGAGTTTTTATCAATGTCATGAAACAAACCAACTGGACCCAGTTCTGCCTGAAAAATGAAGGCTTTGACAGGATGGCTCAGTGGGTGGGTGCTCACCGCCAAGCCTAAGGACCAGTGCTCCACTGTGAGGACCTTGGGCTCCTCTGACCTCCATGCCCATAGTATGCCATGTACACCCACAGCATATACACAGGTACCTTAAATACATGTCATTTAAAAACTGAAAACCAAGGACTTGGAGGCATTCTGGGAAGACGGCAATGCTGTCCCCACATAAATACAGCAAGGGTAAAACCACTGGAGTGTTGAGTCCTATGCTCCAAAACGGTAAAATGACAGTGCTTGCTGTATTGCTTTCCACAGTAATAGTTCCAGTGTCCATCCCTCTGCCATGAAACTAGGCAGTAAGTTACCTTAGAACGCCCAAAACAGCCATCTCTTGGTCAAGCCAGTAGTCACGAAACCCTCATGGACTCTGAGGAGAAAGCAGAGGTTGTCTGGAAGATGACGTAGCAGGGATGCTCTGTAGCCTGGGGTCTTGCTGGATAGGTCTGAGGCAGCAACAGACTGGCCTGCCTGACCTGCTGCACACTGAGCAACCAGGGGTGTGGGTGGCTGCAGGGCAGCCCTGGGAACAGACGGGCCTGGCACTGTACCACCAAAACTGAAGAGGGAGGGAACCTAGGAGCACTCATGCAAAGGAACATCCACCAAGCCAATGACCCAACATTAAAGACTGAATTTTAGGCCTGGGTTGTGGGTGGGTTCAAAGAATGCTGGCCCAGCCTGTGGAAGCCCTGGGTTCTATCCACAGTCCCACATAAAACAGAGAGTTTGTGTGTACCCTTAAGCCCAGCACTGGGGAAGCAGAAGAGTGTGGGGGTTCAAGGTCACACACACACACACACACACACACACACACACACACACACACCCTAACTTTGTTGTTCAAGACAGGATTTCTCTGTGGCCCTAGCTGTCCTGGAACTCACTTTGTGGACCAGGCTAGCCAAGAACTCACAGAGATCCTCCTGCCTATGCCTCCCCTCCCCCTCCAAATTTTAAAAAGCGACCTAGAATATGAAAATGGTAGGAGCCGAAATACTCAATAAAGCGGAGGGAGAGTCTCAGAAGGGCAGAGACGGAACTCACAGAACTGAGAGGGTAAATGACCTCACACTCAGGCTGACAGCAGGGAACACAGAGCAAGGGAAAACCCAATCCCAAGTGCAGGGTGGCACGTGATTGACATCCAGGTGAGGGTCGGAGCCAGGACCCCTGAGCCACCGAGCCTGATGACCTCAGTTCCATTCCTGGGACACAGACAACAGAAGAAGGCATCAACTCCTGACCTCCTCCCATGCTCTGTGGTACGCACGTGGGCGCCTTGACACACACATGCGCACGCGCACACACATGCATGCACGCATGCACAATTTAAACTTTTTTTTTTTTTTTTGGTTCTTTTTTTCGGAGCTGGGGACCGAACCCAGGGCAATTTAAACTTTTAAAAAAAATTCTTGGCCCATGTGGATGAGGCCTGAACTTCAGGTGAGCAGAACACTTAAGCCAACAAACTGGCTTTCGGAGTCTTTTTTTTTTTTTTTTTTGGTTCTTTTTTTCGGAGCTGGGGACTGAACCCAGGGCCTTGCACTTCCTAGGTAAGCGCTCTACCACTGAGCTAAATCCCCAGCCCCTGGCTTTGGAGTCTTAAGAGCCCTGGTAAAGCTGGCCCGTTGCCCTGATGTGGGAATCCCGTACCCAGAGCCTTTCTAGGGCTCTGGAGACGTTGCCTGTGACTGCTTGGAGCACTGAATAGCTGGTGGACAGCCTGGCTACAAAACTAAGACTAGAGAAGTGGGTGGAGTTCTCGGTGGCAGGTGTGACCCGCAAGGGCCTAGAATTTCGGGAAGGGACATGTAAGCATTGTGTTTACTGATATTCAGTGTCCAGCCCGTTCAGAATCAGATAGTAAGGCAGCTGTAGGAAATGTCTTCTGTTTTGTTCTGGGACAGGGTCTTGTTCTAACTTAGACTAGCCTAGAACTCACTATGTAGACCAGGCTGGCTTTAAACTCACAGCAGTCCTCCTGTCTCAGCCTCTCAAGTTGCTCAGATTATAAAGTGTATGCCTCCGTTCTCAGCTAATTATGGGAAATTTTAACCCAGTTTCCCTCAGACCCTCATCCAGAAGTCAATGTGGAGGCACATCAGGGAGAGGGCAGCTAAGTGCTCTCCAGACAAATATGAACTAGACGGTTAATGGGGAGCCATGAGCTATGGGGCGGGGAGTTCTCATAAATTACAGAGACTTACTGGCGTCTTAGCAAGTGGCCCAGATTGAACTGTTTCAGCCACACACAAATGCTTCTTTAAAACAGAGGGAAGGGGGCTGGAGAGATGGCTCAGCGGTTAAGAGCACCCGACTGCTCTTCCAGAGGTCATGAGTTCAATTCCCAGCAACCACATGGTGGCTCACAACCATCTGTAAAGAGATCCGATGCCCTCTTCTGGTGTATCTGAAGACTGCTACAGTGTACTTATATATAATAAAGAAATAAATCTTTAAAAAAAAAAAAAAAAAAAACAGAGGGAAGGGGCCAGGCATGTGGCTCTGGGGAGAGAGTGCCCATAGGTTCCTTCCCCAGTACCACATAAGGCCATGTACAACTCACAGCTGTAACCCCAGCCTCTCGGAAGGTAGAGGCAGGAGGATTACACTCTCAGGGTCATTCTCATCTATAGGTCTAGTTTGAGGCCAGCCTGGGTTACATGAGACCCCATCTTAAAAACAACCCGTTTCTTCCATTACCTTGTAACAAGGGTGGCGGTTTGTCCCTGTTCGCTTTGGCCAGGTCAGTGTGCCTTGAAGGAAAGACACAGGTCATGTGGTACAGGTGCTATGGACAGGCCGTCCTGAAGCAACTCACAGTGGCCCCAGGACACGCTGTGGCCATGCCAAGGACATCAACCCAGGGCTGGAGCCAGGGTGAAGGCATCTAGCCACTGAGTGTCCCTTGCTTTTGTTTTTCCGGAGGGGATTAGCTGTCCCAGTTAAATCTGAGACTCACTACCACACGCTGCCCAGGGCTGTTCTCTCTTCACGGGGGAGGACTGGGCTGCCGCTCACCCTGACCTTGGGCTTAACCAGGAAGAGACAATCAGGAGCTCTCACTGTGCCCTGGTTAGAGGTAGGAGTCAGAGCTGCTGCCTGTGCCTCTCCTAGCTCTGTCCCCAACCCATGCCATCCATTGCTGTGTGTAGTCAGTCCACAGCTGAAATGTAAGCCCAGGCTAGCCACCCTGCTTTGCCAGTCTTGCCCTGGCTAGACCACTTCACACCTGTGATGGGTGGCTTCTGGGTCTGTCGCCCAGGGGGAGCCTGCTCAAGTGGTCCTGGCTCTATTGAGTGGACCTCATCTGATGCCAGCTCTTGTCCCCAGGGCCAGGCAGGAGCCCCCAGAGACCCTTGTGCTCAAGGATCCCTATTGGAAGGGATGAAGCCTTTAGGAGGTGGGGCTACTGGGAAGCCTTTAGGTCAGGGAGCTCTGCTCCAGAGCGGTGGGGCCCTACTCTGCTCTTGCTTCCTGCCCAGCAGATCAATGCCTTTGTATTTTACCATAAAAGGAATGGAGCCAATCAGCTCTGGCCCAGGGCCTCCAAAACTGTGAGCCAGAACGAAGTGTCCTTTAAGTTTGTTGTCATAGATCTGTCAGTATCACCACTGTCACCAAGTGCCTCTGCAAAAGAGGGAGGATTAACCTTGTTTGATACATTGTGTATGGCAGATGACCTCCCATCCCCTCAGGCCGAGATACAACTAAGATTAAAAGGCTCAAGGGCATGCCACTCCCACCATCTTGGAAAGCGAGTCTCCCAACTGCCTCCCAGCTAGAACCCAGGCCTGGTTTTGGACTGGAACATCAGCTCTTCCAGTCTCTAACCCGCTAGGCACCAATAAGGGTCTATGCTATATTTTCTTTCTCTTCAGGAGAGGACATGAAATGACCGCGGAGAATGGAGCTAAGACATCGCCCTGTAGCTCCTCAGCTCTGTAGCCTCTGGGAATGAGGGGGGCAGACCATTTATTGGGGTGAGCACCAGGTCTAGAGCCTGGGGAAGCTGACAGAGGAAGACGGTGGCCAGGAAAAGGCTTCTGGCTCTGCCTCTCTTGTCTCCCTCAGGCTGGCCTCCTGTGAATTGCTGGTGGCAGCCCCCGTGGAGTGTGGGACTCACCAAACTGGGAGGTGTGCCGTGCTCGTGGTTCTGCCCTGTCTAAGCCTGAGATGGCCCGCCCTGTGGAACCAGCCCTGACATCCGATGGAGTCAAGTTGACTGATGTCTTGCAGGCCCTAACTTTGTAAGTGGGAGGTAATCTGACCTCAGGCCCAGGTACCTTTTCCTCCCAGGGCCTCTCCTCCTGTCAGCCAATGTCCGGGAGTATGTTTCCCTGGTAGGAAGCCCTGTCACCCAGGCTGCACTCACAACACACAGGGCATTCAAAAACCAAACAAAACAAACAAAAAGTTTTTCTTCTGACTT
Organism: Rattus norvegicus; assembly: GCF_021556685.1. Taxonomy (NCBI): domain Eukaryota; kingdom Metazoa; phylum Chordata; class Mammalia; order Rodentia; family Muridae; genus Rattus; species Rattus norvegicus. The sequence goes on from NC_141543.1 coordinate 108,729,995, forward strand.
GAAATGAAAATATTTTCATAGACTCCTAAGGAAACTATTGGCCCTGTGGAGAGGGCAGACTGATCTCAAAGGCTGGAAAAGGAAGGCCCAGCATGCCCGACGCCTCTCCAGAGGGACAGTGGGAGTATCTGTCCGTCTGTCTGTCCATCAGCATCAAGAGCGGTGGCAGGAACAAAAGGGAGCATGTTATTTTCTTGCTGTGGCAAGTTGCCTGACAAAGAAGACTTAAGGCAGGAAGGGCTTACTTGGGCTCACAGTCTGAGGTGCAGTCTGGGATGGTGAGGAGTCACAGCCGGTGAGGCAGCTGGTCACACTGCACCCAGTCAGGAAGCAGAGAGACACGATCGCTGGTGCGCAGTCCACTTTCCCCTTTTCATGCGTTCCAGATCCCGTCCATGGGAGGGTGCCATGTTCGTTCAGGGCGGGGTTTCCCACCTCAGCTAACCTAGTCCAGAAAATTTCTTGAAGACATAGCCAGAGATGTTCACCACCATAGGGAGCCAGGCCGAACTGTGCCTGCCTCCCATCCACCCATACCCTCAACTCTGGGCAAGAACTCTGGGGAAAGAGGCTCTTCCACAGAGAGGCACTTCCTCCTCCTGTCCCCATCCCCATCCCCCGCCACCATAAAGGGTTGTTATCTACCCGAGGCACCGGCATGGGTACAGAGCTTGGCTTTGTTTTGTTTTGTTTTGTTTTTCAAGACAGGGTCTCACTGTGTAAAAGCTCTCGCTGTCCTGGAACCTACTTTGTAGACCAGGCTGGCCCCGAACTCACAGAGATCTGCCTTCCTGGTTAAAGGTGTGCACCACCACGCCTGGGCCAGCACCATGCCTCTTTAAGGGGACTGTGCCCAGAGGCGGGCTGCTCAAGGGAGTACGGGGAAAGGAATGGAACAGGGTGGATGGCCAGCAGCTTCTGCCTCTGGCCTGAGCACCCCTGAATCTCTGGCTTATTACTCCCTAACACAGCAGATCTCAACCTGTACGTCTGGATATATTTGGGGATCGAACGACCCTTTCACAAGGGTTGCCTAAGACCATTGGGGATAAAAAACAAACAAACAAACAAACAATATATTTGCACCACGATTCCTAACAGCAGCAAAATTGCAGTTATGAAGTTGCAACGAGAATATCTTTATCGTTTGGCGGGGGGTGGGGGTGGGGGTGGGGGGGTGGGGCGCACCACAACTGGAGGAACTGTATTAAAGGGTGTCAGCACCCAGAAGGTTGAGAACTACTGTTCTACAGAGAAACTCAGGCCCCAGCCCAGTGTGAATGTCAGAGGAGAAGGGGAACAGATGTTTCCAGAAGGTTCTGGAGACTTAGAGGGGATAGGGCCTGACACTTCAACATGGCTGAACGCTGGGGATATCAGGCGGTGGGCCTGTCCTATTGGGCCCATGGTCTCTTCAATGAAGTTGGGGAAGGCGAGACCTTTCTGAAGCGCTGACTGGGGACCTGCGTCACCCACTTACCCAGCCCATGTCTATCAAGTTCTTCTGTATCTGCCTTTAATGTTCCTCTTCTGCGTACGTGAGACTCCTAACAAACACATCAGGGCTTCCAGCCAGGACTCAGACAGTAGGTGGGAGGGGAGGCTGGCCAGGGTGGGTGGGATAAGGTGGGTGACCATTGCTTGCTTCTCACAGCCTCCCAGCCTTGGCCCAAAGCTGCCAAGGATAGACTAAAGGGTTTCCCAGGGCCATCACTTCCCACTGTGCAGGACGAATCAAGGACGGCCACAGCATCGTCTGTATAAGATGCACACAGGATCCTCAAGCCACTCGGTTTCGCTGTCTCAGAGGTGTGAGGCTGTCTCCAGAGGAGCAGCAGATAGGTTCGTGTCTGTTGACTGAAGGCCTGGAGTTCCCCTGAGGACCTTCGCTAATCTCCGCTTTACTTAGGCTTCTCAGTATTTGTAAAGGATTCAAGTTGGATCAGAGCCGGCTGCAGATTAGCTGACCAGCCTAGGGCGCGCCCTGGGAGCTCTCCCACCATGGCTCTATAAGCCAGTGGCCACTGTCCCACACAGGCTTATGTGGCAACCCAAGGACACTTGCTTGCCTAAGTGTTACTGGTAGCAGCATTCTGGCTCAGCCTGGCTGTCCCAGAGCCCCTGCCTGGGGCACGGCCTGTTTGATGGTCTAACCTACCAGTGCAGAGTCCTCTCCAGGCCTGCTCTGAACTAATTCAGGGCCCCAGTTCCAGCCCTGTTGCACACTGGGGAAACTGAGGCTCTGAGGGCCTGGGGTCTGTGCCCACTGTCTCAGCTAGCAGCAGAGAAAACAGGGGCCAGTAGAGCGGTGCCTCGGGACTCCTGACCTTGGCATTCTGACCCACCATGGCCCAGGGAGCAGGCCTGCTTGAAGGCATCCTCGGCGGGAGCCCAGACCTATTCCAGCAAACATGGCTGCTCACCTCAGGGCAGTCTCCACTTCAGCCAAAAAGGCCTGACTTCATTTTCCTTCAAATATTAAGTGCAAACACGTCTCCCCTTCTTT
>NC_141543.1:108737500-108762500 GCF_021556685.1 Rattus norvegicus
AAGCCCCTCCAGGGACACCAGAGGCCAAGGTTACACCATTCCCACAGAGGAGGCTCAGGGCTTGCCATCCCCACAGCTAGGTGGACACCCATCCATCTAACTATATCTGCCTGCGACACCCCTCTAGGAACATCCAGGCCACTGTGAGAAGTCTGGGGCTCCAGCCTGCAGTCTCTCCCCCTTCCTGTGCTAGCCAGAAATCCAAACCACCACCCAAACAGATCTGTGCCCTCCTTTACAGATTGGTTTTATTTTTAATCATGTGTGTATGTGCACGTGTGACTGTAGGAGTTCTCAGAGGCCGGAAGAGGGCATCAGATTCCCCTGTAGCTGGAGTTACAAAGGGTTGCAAGCCTCAGCCTGGGTGCTGGAAATTAAGCCCAGATCCCCAAGAAGAGCAGCCAGCGCTCTCGGCTGGCGAGCCATCTCTGCATCCCTTCCCTCACCTGCCATGCCCCTCTCTCCTGAGCTGTGCTGAGCGCTGTGCCTCTTCACCCTGGAGGCAGGCCTGTCATAGCACATGGGGAAGGGGATGAGGTAGGATGAGGCCAAGGGGGCCGCTAAATGGCTCCAAGATGGTTGACAGGCTGCTGTGACAGAGAATGGTCAGACCTAAATATCAGGCATGCTACACATGGGGATTTTGCTCTCCTAATAAGGACATCGTGAGTCCTCTTCATGGGCCCTGTGTTTTAGACTGAGGTGGTCGGGGTGGTTCTGTAGGAGTCCTGGCTTTGGGAACATCACTGAAACAGCATCCACTCAGAGCCACTGTCCACTCAGACTGGCTCTCCCCTCAGACCCGCTGTCCACGGCACTGACTTTGCACTTCTAGCCTTTGGATACCTAAGAGAGGGAATCTGAGTCATTCGGCCATTACAGGCTGGCCCTGAGTCAATACATGCCCTGCTTGGCTACCCATCCCCAAAGAGAAGCAACCTGTTATGCAACGTGGAGAACTTACTAACTTTTAAAAAAAGCGAGGCCAGGGAGGTGGGGGCTGACAAGACGGCTCTGTGGGCAAAGGTGTTGGCTGCCAAGGCTTACAGCATGAGTTCAGTTCCTGGGACCCTCATGGTTGAGGGAGAGAACAGACTCCTTTTGGCCAGTTGTCCTTAGACCTCCGTAAGCCATTCTTGACATGGGCACAAAATAAATAAAACGCACTAGAAAATGCGTAAGCATCTCTCCCTTCCTTAAGGGAAGAGAATACTTTAGTTAAACATCACAAAGAGCTTCAGACACACATTATAGAGGCTGGTGACACCTTTGGCTCTGTCACCTATACTTAACAGTTGCTAACATTTTGGTGGTTGGTTTTTTTTTTCTTTTAAATTAAACATTAGGTATCATTTTCTTGACATTTTTCCCTAAACATTTTTAGACTTTTTTTAAAAGTGACATTTTAAGCACGTATGGTAGCACACACCTGTGATTCAGGCACATAGGAGGTGGAGGCAGGGGGATCAGGCGTTCAGGGCCGTTCTCAGTTACCTTGTGAGAGTTCAAGGGCCCACTGGGCTCCAGTAAGACCCTGTCTCACAAAACAAAAACAAAGTTATTGTTTTCTAATTAGGAAAAAAAAACTGCCCAGGGTTACAAAGACTAGACAATGACATTTTCTTACTTAGCTGTCCTGCTACCGTCCAGACTTGTGTGTGCTGCTTAGACGCTGTCTGTACCAGATCTGCCTCCTTCTGGTCATGCCTGCTCATCCCGCAGGACCCAGCGGAGGGCTGTGCCTGACCTGTAGTCACTGCAACTCTTATGTCACCTTTAGTTTAGAACGAAATTGTGGTATGGTTTGGAATATATTTGCAGTGTATTCTGTGTGCTAGAAGCTTGGTCCCCAGTGAAGCGGTGTCTCACAAGGACCATGTGATAAAAGCCAGTATTGGGGTGATTTAATTTTACAAGGGGTTCCTATAAGGGTCAGGTCATTGGGGGAGTGTGGTTTTGGGTTCCTTAAAAAACCCAGTTATTTTTTTTTTCTTTTCTATTTTTCGGAGCTGGGGACCGAACCCAGGGCCTTGCGCTTGCTAGGCAAGCGCTCTACCACTGAGCTAAATCCCCAACCCCAAAATCCAGTTATGTTATGTGACTGTTTTTGTTTTAATCCCAGGTGTGGGACATGGGGCTTCTTCTGATCGTCTATAGCCATGGAATATGATTGTCTCGCGCTCTCTGACGGGCGTGACTTTCGCCAGCCGCAGATAATTCACCTTTGGGACTCTGGAGAAGGTATAAACTGGGGAGCTCCCGAGAGGGCCTGAGGCGACTACTGGACTATGCTGCTGTGTTTTCTAGATTGCCGTTTGGAACTCTTCTGGCAACAGAAGATTGGACTTGCACCAAGGATCTCTGTAAAAATAAATTCTTGATGCCCCTAGTCAGCACGAAGTAGTCTAAAGAGGCCTACGCCCCCTTTCCTCTCTAACCTTTTCTCTCTCCTACCCAGTACTGGGCGTTGGAAGGGACTAGGGTGGTATAGGGTTAGGAAGGTGTTAGGTAAAAGAACCTTATAAATTATCCCAAAAGTATGCCTACAGGGGCATTGCTGTTGGTATCAGTGGGCCAAGCAGTCCTGCTTACAACTGGCTCCTGTTTCTCTGCCATGCTGGGAGGCTGGTCGGGGCTCATGCCAGTGTTTCCACACAGTTCTGTCTCCTTAGACAAGTTTTCTTTCTTAGTCTTATGAGAGGGGGCCTGAGTGTCACAGCGCATATGTCTGGGTCAGAGGACAGTTGGCTCTCTCCTTCCACCTCTCTGAGGCAGGATTGATTATTTCGGCCATGCCAGCCGGCCCTCAATCTTCAGGGCATTTCTCATTGTAGGCTGCTGGGTTCCAGAAGCGCACACCACCACATCCAGCTTTCGTTTGCACGGCTTCCGTGCATGGGACTGCGCTGTCCGGTGGGAGCAGTAAGTGCATTTACCTGCTGAACCATCTCACCAGCCCAATCTTTTCCTGAAAGACCCGGCCTTGAATATTTTGTAGCAACAGGAAACGGACTAAGACAACTGGCCTTGGTGGTGGAAGAGCCCCGGCCAGGCAACTGGAGTACCAGGCTCCCAGCTGACATTTTGTGTTTCCCAAGGCCTGCTGGGTATATCCTAGTGCCAAGCCAGGTTTGATCAGACTCACAGTCAACTTTTGGGCTAGCCTGGCTCATAGACACCAGAAGGCTGGGGTGAGGGCTAGTCTTCTCCATTGTTAAAGGTCTGTTGGTGAAATCTGGTAATGTGGGGGTGGTGCTTGGGCACTGGCAACATCCGGTTTCCTGCCCGTCAGTGAGGAACTATTGCTTGAACCAATTATTTCATGGAAGGGCTGCACAGTGCCCAATTCCTTTCCCCTTCCACCCCCTCCTTCCCCCTCCCCTCTTCCACCTTTTTTCTTTTCTTTTTTTTTTTTTTTTTGGTTCTTTTTTTCTGGAGCTGGGGACCGAACCCAGGGACTTGCGCTTCCTAGGCAAGCGCTCTACCACTGAGCTAAATCCCCAGCCCCCTTTTTTCTTTTTAAATGACAAGCTCTCATGTAGTCCAGGCTGGCTTGGCCCTCACTGTGTAGCTGAGGTTAACCTTGACCATCTGATCCTCCTGTCTTCTGTTCCAGAGTGCTGGGATTCCGGGCGTGTCCACCATGCCCAGTTTATGCAGCACTGGGGATAGAACCCAGTCATGGCCTTTTCCCTACCTCTTCTTCATCCTTATTCCTCCCAACCCCCAACACTAGTGGGGAAAGATAGAAGGCTAGAGGGGAAAGGGGGCATTGGTCTCGTTAGCGCCCCCTCCTGGACCCTGAGGACACTGCACACATGTACACACACACACACACACACACACACACACACACACACACACACACACACACACACTTCCCGCTGATTAGGGGCGCTGAGTTCCTTGAAGCAAATCCAATCTTTGCTGTCAGGATACCTCTGAGCAGCAGGAGCAGCTGCGGCAGCCTCTCTCTCCCAGCTCTGGCATTTTATACCGTCTCAAGAGTCCCCGGCGTTCCAAACAAACTGTCTTCAGCGGGCAGAACCATGTTCCTGCCAGATTACGAGCTAAATCTTAGTCAGCTGCTGTGGACAATCTGAGGCAGCCCCATGTCCCACACCTGGGATCAAAACAAAAACATATTCCTATAACACTGCTGCGTTTTTAGGGAAGCCCAAATTCTCACTACATATGGTTGAGAGGAGTGAGTTCACTCAAGGATCCGGAAGGCACTGCTGCTGAAGTTGCTCCATTCCTGGCAGTGGGAGCTCACAGCGCCGCTTGTATACATCTCTGTCAGCAGGAAGCACACATAATGCGCCCCGGGTGCCCTCGGTGTCTGTGCCCCTCGTGGCCAGTCTTCCAGTTGGATTCTAGGTCTCAAAGGTTCCACAGTTCTCTAAAATAGCACCGCCAGTCTAAACAGAGGAGCTCCTGGAGATACTTGGTATTCATTCTGTAGTAAGGTTTAGGGAAAACAGTACAGCACAGTCTGCATGGGCGTGGCTTTCCTAATGGGCATGGCTTCTCAGGTGGGCGTGGCTGCCTGAGCGAATTACTCTTGTTGCGGCTTTTACTGGTTTTGTTCCTTAATTATTTGCTTGGAGCTAGGTCTCAATAAACGGCCCTGGCTGGCCTCGAACTCACACAGATCCTCCTGCCTCTTCCTCCCAGTGCTAGAATTAAAGGGGCGCATTTCACCATGCTCAGACATTATTGTTGTTGTTTTTAATTATTTTTTTTAAAGATTTATTTATTTATTATATTTAAGTACACTGTAGCTGTCTTCAGACACACCAGAAGAGGGCATCAGATCTCATTACAGATGGTTGTGAGCCACCATGTGGTTGCTGGGATTTGAACTCAGGACCTTTGGAAGAGCAGTCAGTGCTCTTAACCACTGAGCCATCTCTCCAGCCCGTTTTTTTTTTTTTTTTAAGATTTATTTATTTATTATATATGAGTACACTGTAGCTGTCTTCAGACACACCTGAAGAGGGCATCGGATCTCTTTACAGGTGGTTGTGAGCCACCATGTGGTTGCTGGGAATTGAACTCAGGACCTCTGGAAGAGCAGTCGGTGCTCTTAACTGCTGAGCCATCTCTCCAGCCCTCCAGCCCGTTTTTAATTATTTAAGTATAAGAGTACACTGTAGTTCAGAAACATCAGAAGAGGGCACCAGATCCCATTACAGATGGTTGTGAGCCACCATGTGGTTGCTGGGATTTGAACTCAGAACCTCTGGAAGAACAGTCAGTGCTCTTAATCTCTCCAGCCTTATTGTTTTTAAAAATTTATTACTTATTCATGTGTTGTATGCTTGTCTCTGTGTGTGTGTGTGTGTGTGTGTGTGTGTGTACACACATGTGTGTGGTGTCCTCAGGGTCCAGGAGGGGGCGCTAGATCCAGGAGCTGCAGTCACAGGTGGTGATAAGCTGCTGCTGTGGCTTCTGGGAATCAGAGCTCCATCTTCTGAAGAGAAAGTAATCGATCTCACGGTCTCACCAGCTGAGCTGTCTCCCCAGCCTCTGCCTTTTACATAACTCAATCCAGCTGCAAATTCATTCTCCTTCTCCCTCAGTCTTCTAAGCGGTAAAACTGCAGGGTCCAACTTTCTAACGTCATTTATCCTGGTGCATTCCCCCTCTGCTGGGCAGTCTGTCCTGTGGGCTCTAAAATTTGCTCCCTGGCCTTCTGTTTTCATGACTGGTAGCAAATGTAGCCATCGCTACAGGGAGCAAATGAGGCCTCATACACTTCCCATCCCTTTTCATTAATAAGAGAAAAGTATTGTGAGTGTGTGCATGGGTGCATCCTGGTCCCTGCCCTCAGGCCTTTGCATGCACCCTCTCTCTGCCTGCGGCACTCTTCCCCAGCTCTTTGCACTTGTTTTAAAGAAACACCGCCCGCCTGGAATCCTGGAACGTCCTAGAATGGCCTCAGCATCTTTCCCCACTGGACTCCAGCTCCCTGAGAGCAGGGAGCTCACAGGACAGAGATAGCAGGTAGTCGTCACTGCACTGTGACCTGAGCCAGACTCTGTGCCAAGGAGGAGACAGGTGGATGGATGGTCAAGGGCGTGAGCGGCCCCTACAGAAGGTGGAGAGTGCTGCATCCTGAGACGGTGGGACTGGCATTTCAGGTGGCACCTCATCTGGGTTTTTATCTCACTGCCTCGGGCAGGGATGAGGGTGAGATCACCTCAGCACGGCTTGGGGAGGGGACAGACTGCCAACCTGGCCAATGCCAGTGGACTGAGCTGGGCTTGGTGTTACCTGCTCCTCCTGTCGGCAGAGGGTGAGACCAGAGGGAACCTAGAAAGTGTTTTACACATGCATGGGTGCTGTGTATACACATGTAGTGTGCATGCATGTTCATGTAGTATGTATATGCATGCATGGATATATATGTACATATATATACAATATATATATGACTGTGCTTGTGTGCATGCTGCTATGTATATGGGTTTTATGTATGTCAGTGCATGTGCTGTGTACCTGTGTATATGTGAGTATGAATTCCTGTGACCTTGTGTGTATATGTGTATATATGTGTTCACATTTGTGTACACATGTGCATATACACATAAATGAGTGTGTGTTTTTGTGCATGTGTACATGTGGATGAGTGTGCATGTATATGAGTATGTACCCGTGCATATGTGGTTGAGTATGTGTGCATGTGAATGCATTTGTGTCACAGGAGGCTCTGGGGGCAGGTGGGCTGCAGGGTCATGGGTGCTCCGAATAACCGTCCATTTCCTCCTCCTAGCTGTGGACTATGTTCTTCTTATCTATGGAGTGGGGACCACTCACCGTATTAGTCACACAGGCCTGCCTGGCCCTGGAGAGTGCCTCCGCAGACTGGGATGGCCCTTCCTGACAGAGTGGGTGCTGACAGCCCACGTGCCGGTGTGCTAACCCAGCCCCTCTGAACAGCCTTGCAGATGACATTACTGAATGGGACTGGGGAAGGGGCCCAGGTGTCAGGGAGGCATGGTTTGAAGGGTCACTTAGCACCCAGAATGAAGGGGACACGGGAACCTGATACACAGGTTCAGAGCGGATGAGGGGTGGGGTCGGTGGGTAATAAGAAACCCCCCAATAGCAAGAACCCAAAAAACAGCACCAATGGTTTGGAGGAGGAAACAGTGACCTAGGAAGGCTCCATCCAGTGGCCTGTTGTAGTCCCTGCTTAGCCATTGTCCCTGCCAGCAGGCACTGGCCCATGTGGGACTAACCTCATTCCTGAGGCGACAGCGCCACCTGCTGGAGATTGTGATCCTGTGTGGCTCAGGACCTTCCTGGCTTTGGCTTCCCCAACCTGGGTATCCCAACCTGCATCTTGCACTGATTCCCACCAACCTGCCTCACCTACATCTTTATCTCCAAAGCTTAGAGATAGGGGTAGAACCACAGGGGAACACACGGGTTTAGCGTCCAGGGAGGATGGCTACAGAATCTCTTGAGACTCTTGGCCTGGAAGATCCTGCACTGCCCGCTTAGCGCTCACCTCCTCCAGGAAGTCCGTCTGCCCTATCCCCATGAGGGTGGCACTCCTGCCCCGTGTCATGTGCTTACCAAACCCTCAGCTTATCACCACTTAACTCGAAAGTCACTGTCCTGAATTATGACCAAGCCTTGTTTATGAGTTGGGGGGGGGGTCTCCTGTAGCCCAGGCTAGCTCAGACTCACTGTGTGTCCTGGCTAGTTTTATGTCAAGATTGCATAAGCCAGAGTTATCTGAAAGGAGGGAACCTCAATTATGCCCCCATAAATTCAAGCTGGGCATTTTCTTGGTGATTGATGGAGGAGGGCCCAGTCCATTGTGGGTGGTGCCGTCCCTGGGCTGGTGGTTCTGGGTTCTATAAGAGAGCAAGCTGAGCAAGCCAGGGGAAGCAAGCCAGTAAGTAACATCCCTCCATGGTCTCTGCATCAGCTCCTGCCTCCAGGGTCAAATCCTCTTTGAGTTCCTGCCCTGACTTCCTTTCGGGATGGGACTGAAGTGTACATGAAATTAACCCTCCCTTCCCCATGTTGTTTTTAGTCACAGTGTTTCATCACAGCAGAGTGACCCTAAGACAGACGTCATGACGAGGAACATTTACCCAGGTTGGTCATTGTCAGGGCTGCTGGGTTCGTTCCCTCTCTGCTCAAGCAGGCTGGCTGGCTTGGTGGGGATGAGATACTACCCCTGGGAGGGAAGGGAGTCTGCTTGGACCACACCCTTGTCGCTGGTTTGTGAACTGGGCCCGTCATCTCTTGCTGTAGGATGACTGGCGGGGCATTATAAAATACCCCCCTGTCTGAAGCAGTCTCACGATGTCTGGCCAGCTCTCTTTGTGGGTAGGACAGGGAGAGGCATGTCTGTGTTATCCTGCCTCCACTGAGAGATCCTATTTGACCATGTGGTCAAACTTGGCAGGGGGTGGTGGTGAGGGGAGGTAAAGGAGACCAGCACAGTGTCCTGATGTTATTTTCTGTAGGAAGTGGAAGGGGCTTCCCCTACGGGAGTCACAGGACACAGTCTGGTCTCCAGTGCCAGTGAGTCTCGGGTTTGACAAGTCTTTTCTGGGCCCCGGTCTGGATTCTGCCAGGAGCTGGGTGGCATTGGCTCTTCCATGGGCCAGCCTGTGAGAATCAAGAGGACCAGGAGAGGCAGTGGCTAAGGAAAAGAAGATGGGTGCCCTAAGTACCTTATCTTTTGTGGGGTTTTTTTGTTTGTTTGGTTGGTTGTTTTTTTTTTTTTTTTTTTTTTGGTTCTTTTTTTCGGAGCTGGGGACCGAACCCAGGGCCTTGCGCTTCCTAGGCAAGCGCTCTACCACTGAGCTAAATCCCCAACCCCTTGTGTTTTTGAGACAGGATTTTGTTGTGTAGCCCTGGCTGTCTTAGAAGTAGCCCTGTAGACCAGGCTGGCTTAGAACTCACAGAGATCCAGCTGTGTTTCCCTCTTGAGTGCTGGGATTAAAAGCCTGGGCCACCACCGCCTGGTGACAGGTACCATGAGGAATGGGGAGGAACAGACAGTGGATAAATTCTAGCAGAGACTCCTAGAAAGCAGCCCTTATGGGAGGGGGGGGGGTGCTGCTTTCCCAAGATGGCAGCTCCTGGTGTAAAGGGGCTTGGATATGTGGAGGTTGCTGACCTCCTGGATCCCCAAGACGCCACCTCCTTTCTCTGTCCTCCAGTGGCTAGGCCTCAGGAACTGGAGATGGAGTGGGGTTTAACCTGAGGATCTTCCTTCAGGGAATTAGCTGGACACCTATAAGGCCCAAGCTCCACTGGTTTAAGGACCTGCTCAGCCTGCTGGGCAGTGTGAAAACTCTGTGTTGTGAGGGTGTGGACTCTGTGAGTGGATTTTTGAGGGAAAGGGAGTCCACAGGACAATTCTTTTCTGCCCCGGGGGCTGGAAGTATAAGTCCAAGTGAGATAACTTTTTGCCTAATATGTACGTGGCCCTGGGGTCCAATCCCAGCATGAGGAAGGGTGCGTGTTAAATAAATCTTAAGGCTGCAGCTTTCTTTCCGCCCGACACAGGGTTTCTCTGTGTAGTCCTGGCTATCCCGGAACCATGCTGGCCTCAAACTCAGAGATCCTCCTGCCTCTTCCTCCTAAGCTCTGGGTTCAAAGGTGCGGTGGTGCACGCCTGTCACCTAGCACTCACAGAAGGAGGAGGAACAGAAGTTCAAGACCGTCCTCAGTGTGATAGTGAGCAGGAGGCCAGCCTGGACCACATAAGACCCTGTCTCAAAAAAATATAACAAACCTTGACCCTCACACCTGATTCCGTCTTCCCTTGTCACCATAAGAAGTGTCTGTCTGTTTGTTGTTTACCTATTTTCACGTGTATGGGTGTTCTGCCTGTGAGTCTGCACTGTGTGTGCAGTGCCAATAGGGTCCACTAGGGGGCATCAGATCCCCTGGAACTGGAGATCTAGACAGCCGTGAGCCGCCATGTGGCTGCTGGGAACCAAACCCTGGTCCTCTGTACAAGCAAGTGCTCTTAACCACTGAGCCATCTCCCCAGCCCCATGTGTCTTCTATGTTCCCCCTGTGCAAGCTAGAAGATGGCTCAGAGGCAGGGAGGTTATAATCAGCCCCTGCTTTGGCCTGGTATGAATCCAAAGCTGCTCTGGGGAGCCCAGCTTTTGGGAGGAGTTCAGTTGGTCTGTGGTATCAGGAGCTAAGAAGCTCTGGGTGTTCTGCTCTTCAGACACAGAGGTTTTCTCAGCACTAGAACCTACCCTCCACCTCACTGACACCAGGCCGGGGGAAGGTGCTAAATCCTATCATAGTGTGGGAATGGAGCCAGCCAGACCCCAGCTGTGGCAAGATGAATCTCCCTCACCCGGGGAGGGCCCTGCCCTGCCCTGTTCCCTGCCCTTCTCTCCATCTTCCCTGGTAGGGCCTGCCATCTGGTGCTCCTCCCTGCTGGAGCTCTTTGTCCCTCAGCCCCTCCTGCGGATGCACGTCCGTCCGTGGACAGAGACCCATGCTCCAGGCCATTTGCAAGTCCCCCAGTTGTCTCTTCATGCTCAACCTGTATTTGGGCCCCCGGGCTGCGGCTTCTTCCAGGTGTGTTTTGTCTCCTTGGAAGCCTGTAATCTCAGGACTGAGTCACCAGCAGCTAAGCTGTCCTGACCAGATAGGCGCTGGCATTGACGTGAACTCTATCCTGCACGTGAGCTCTCAGCGCTCTTCCCCGGTGGTCTGGTTGGTAAACGCATCCCAAGCCACTCAGCCCAAGGCAGAAACAGTCACTCCTCCGTGTTCTCACCTTGAGTGTCCAGAATGCGTAGCCTCAGGGAGGATGTTCTCAGTTCCTGGTGATAAAAGCTGATGCCTGGAGTTCCACTCTGACACTGGGTCGTCTGAGGTGGGAAAGCAAGCAGAGGTCTCCGTGACTCATGGAGGCTGGCATCTGAGTTAGTGCACCACTGAGCCGTGTGGCCTGGGCCCTCCCTTGCTGAGATTACAGACTTCCAGGGAGGCGAAGGGCTTGCTTCCCTCTGTCAGGTGCACGTGTAGAGGTCAGAGGGCAGCCTGCAGGGTATCAATTCTCACCTTTTACCATGTGAGCTCTGGGGGTCAAATTAGGCTCGGAGGCAAACCACGCTGAACCAGCTCGTGCTAAAATACCAGCTGCTGTAAGAGGGGCCCTGCCAATGTCAGCTGTTTCTGTGTCCATTCAGAGAGGTCATCCATCCTCAGATCACCAAGGCAGTGGTCCTCAGCTACAATTTAAAAATTCATAAGGTCTGGCTGAGGAAAGAGCTTGGAGCTCTCTGCTCAAAAGACTAGCCTGTGTCTGGCTTCCCTGTCCTTCCCACCTCTTCTGCCTGAAGCACTTCCAACAAACAGGCACAAGAGGAACTTCACCCCGGACCAAGAGTGGAGCTAGTTATTAAGTTTCTCTGTATTCTTTGGTAAGCCTGAATGTCTCATACAACATCATCATTGTTATTATTTAGGATTTCAGCTGGATGACCGTGGCAGTGCACCCCTTTATCCTCAGCACTGAGGAGGCAGAGGTAGGCAGATCTCCAAGTTTGAGCCAGTCTGGTCTATGGAGTGAGCTCCAGGACAGCCAGAGCTACACAGAGAAAACCTGTTTTGAAAAACAAAAACAAAACAAAACAAACAAGCAAAAAATTTCAGTCCCACACAAAAATTATCCAGCATGTTCCTACGTTCACTGTCTTTGCTTGTGGCTCTCTCATTCTCTAGGAGTTCACTGTGCCTCCCATTGAAGCTCACACTTGGTGACTCTTTCAGGGATAGGTTGTAGTGGAGGAACTCTTTCTCAGGATTTGCATATCTAAGCACATCCACTCATCCACACTCCTCAAGTGATGGTTTAGCTAGGTATAGGAGCCTAATTTAGCTGGGTATAGAATCCTAGGATGCTGGCTTTGTTCTCTTAGCTGCCATGGTTCTATTCTCAGCCCCAGTAAGTCTGCTGAAATATATATATTCAATCACTTCTTGGTAAGTTACTATCTTAGTCAGGGTTACTGTTGTTATGATGAAACACCATGATCAAAAGCAACTTGGGAAGGAAAGGGTTTATTTAGCTTATGCTTTCACATCATTGAAGAAAGTCAGGACAGGAACTCAAACAGCAGGAACCTGGAGACAGGAGCTGATGCAGAATCCATGGAGGGGAGCTGCTTACTGGCTTTCTCCCTATGGCTTGCTCAGCCTGCTTTCTTATAGAACCCAGGACCACCAGCCCCAGGGATGGCTCCACCCACAATGGGCTGAACTCTCCCTAGTCAATCACTAATTAAGAAAATGTCCTACAGGCTTGCCTGCAGCTCCACTTTATGGAGGCATTTTCTCAATTGAGGCTCCCTCCTCTCAGATGATATTAGCTATTCAAGTTGACATAAAACCAGGTTTAAAAAAAAAAAAGTCTGGATAAATAGTTGCCTTTTTATCCTCAGATGTGCCACAGTTTTGTTGAAATATCTTGAAATGGGTGGATACTGAGTCTCCTTTTAGTTGTTGAGAAGGGTCAGCTCCCCTCCTTAGCAGCCCAAGTTCTATGCCATCGTGTCTGCTCTCTCCGGAGTCTCAGTCTGTCCTGTGTTTCTTCACCCACGCTCCTGACTTTAATTTATTGGGTCTGTTCACTTCTGGGCCACATTTGTGGTCACTTACACTCTCCTCAGGGTGTCCTGCCAAGTTGTGTCCATCTGCTGAGCTTTACATCTTGAGAATCACACTTCAGCCTCTCGAGGTTTCCAATGGGTTCCTCTCCATGAGCACCTGTTTTTATTTCACCGAAGCCAGTTTCAGGGTTTCAACAATTTCTCACGGTCTTTCATGATGCCAAACATTTTTATTTGAAAATCTTCAGATTTTTCTATCCTTTCCATCACATCTGGAGTGATTTAATCCCCACATGGTCATGTTTCTCCAGTTGTCTTTGGGGCTAGCTTCGCCCATGGATTTGGGGACAGGATTGACTCTTTCCCTCTCCCTTCCCCTCTTTCTCTTTTCTCTTTCCCTCATTCTCTCCCTCTCCCTCTCTTTCTCTCTCTTGCCCTGTTTCCCTCTCTCCCTCTCCCCACGCTTCCTCTCTGTCTCTCTGTCTCTTCCCCCTTTCTCCCCCCTCCCCCCATTGCAGTCACATGACTTGTCCTTTCCAGTGGCCTCGGTCCAGGATGATGAAGTCATTTGAGGTTTCTCAGAATGCCCATCTACTGAGGAAAACCCAGGATATCAGGCTGTCAAGCCCCCCACCCCCACCCCTGCCCCGGGTTGACCCTGGCTAACCCCTGCACCCCTCCCCCACCTCTCCAGCTGCTCTAGCTTGGGCAGAGCTTGGCGACAGCCCCCGCCCCATTCTTTTTTTCTTTCTTTCTATTTTTATGATTTTATTCTTTAGCTGAGACAGCAGAGGAGATGAGCCGTTGTCCACACATTACACTTGGGGCATGCCATGAGCAGAACCTGCCCAGAATGCCACAGGTCCAAGCCAAAAGACCAAAACTAGAGTGTTTTGGTTATGGCAAGGAGGCCTCTCAGGTGGGCTGGCAGCCGGGGTTAAGTTCTAGACCACCGAGTGACAAATGTTGTGATCCCCCCCCCCCGCCCCAAATTTATTTGTGTATGGGTTTCCACTTCATGTGTGTCTGTACTCCACCTGTGTACAGTACTCTTGGGAGCCAGGAGAGGGCGTAAGAGTTCCTCTGGAACTAGTCATAGAGGAGGAGAGCTGCTTCGTGAGTGCTGGGAATGTACCCAGCGTCCTCCACAAGGACAGTCAGTGCGCTTAACAGTCAAGCAGTTTTACAGTCCCTTCATTTATTTGTTTTTGTGCAAGTATGTATGTATGTATATTTGAATGCATGTCGGGGCCAGAGGACAACCCAGGGTGACATTCCTCAGAACTCTTATCCATTCTATTTTAAGACAGGGTCTCTTTTGGCCTAGAACTTTCCTGTTAGGCTAGGAAGCCCACCCCAGGCATCCCAATTCTTCCTCCTGAGCACAGAAGGGATCAGGAGTGCACACCTCTGCTTGGCTTTTAAATATAGGTTTAGAAATCAAATTCATGTCCCTGAGCAGACAGAGCAAGCTCTTCATCAGCAGAGCCCTCTCCCCAGCACCGGATTTTGTCTGAAGCGTGGCCTCACCCTGTAGCAAGGCCTGAACTCTGTATGTAGCCCAGGCTGTGGTAATCCTGTTGCCTCTACTTCCTGATGACTGGCACGCAAGCAGCAGACATGGCTTGAGAGACAAATTCTAGCCTGCCGCGTAACGGTCATGCCTGTGTTCCAGCCAGCAGCCCTGCTCTCTGCTCCCAAGGCATCCACGGGCTCACGGCTGCTTCTCCTGGATCGCTGCCCTATAGCTTCATGCTTTTAGCTTGTATGCAGTGCCTTCTTCTCTGGTCAAAGATGGTGGTGTCAAGAACGAGCAGCCCCGTCTCATTCTTTTGTCCGTTGAATGGAGATAGTTAGCTTACTTGCTACTGAGGCTGTATCTTTTGGAGGGGGCAAGGAGGTGTCTCACTATGTTGCCTTGGCTGGCCTAGAACTTACTAAGTAGATCAGGTTGGCCATGAACTCCCAGACCATCTGCTCTGCCTCCTGAGTGCTGGGATTAAAGACCTGGGCCACCCCTGCACAGCTGAGGTTGCGTCTTTAAGATTCTCTCCCTAAAGTTCCTTTGGTTCTACTGTATGGACTGACCTGACATACGAAACTTTATAATATTATCCTCTTTTAATACTTTGGCTCCCCGCCCTTTTATTAGAAGGTCATTAAAAATAGAAAATCAGCATAAACTTCCAGAGTCCTGGAATGCGAAGAGTTGGAAGGTTAAATTTTAAAAAATGAAACCCCATCACACTGACCCAGATCTGAGCCCAGCTGCTTGAGTTCTTCCCGAAGGCTGTGTACAGGCGACCTATCGTAAATTACTATTACAGCTTAAAAGCCAGCGGCGGGAAAACTTCCTTGGAAGATGAACTGTGTTGTTTTCTTTCTTAATTGAAGCTAATGGTTAATTGTTGATAAGCCATTTTATCGAATTATAACATTAATGCAGAAAAATGCACAAATTGTAAGCCTGCAACGTGACTAGCACTCACACGTGGACACCCTCAAGTGGCCTCCTCCAGATCCCGAGTGGGGGTGGGGACTTTAGCTTCGTCCTGCCGCCGCTAAGGAAGGGAGGCTTCCCTTTGGTAGGGGCAGCGTAGAGGGGCGGGGCCGGTCCCAGGGTCTGCGCTGAGGAGGTAGCGCCAGCCCCTGAGGGAGGGGCTGCAAGTACCGAAGGTAGCCCGCTAGGGGCAGAGAAAGGAGTGATTGACATTTAGGTAGGCTGGGCCCAGGAGGAAGGAGCTGGTAGGAGGGGGATATGCGGAGAGGCTATGTGGAGTAGCCCTGCGTTTGCAGCCCAGCAGCTGGCCTGGGGAAGATGGACAGATGTGTTACTTCTCTAGACCTTGGGTCTTAAAAAAATTAAAGAGCCTGGAGCTTTCCAATGGACAGGAAGGATGACAGCAACTCACAATGTTACTCATTGCAGGCCTTGAACGCCTGAACTCAAGCAATCCTCCTGCTTCAGCTTCCTGACTAGCTAAGACAACTCATGCCTAGGGTCGTACATTTCTACTTTGCCAGAAATATTTTCTGTTTTACTTTTATAAACACTGAGGGTAGAACCCAATCGAGGTTCCACACGCCCTAGGCCCCCGCCCTACACTGATCAGTAACCTCAGCCTTCCAAATGCACCTTAACAGACACGCATCTCACAACACCATAGATTTAGGTCTCTTGTAGCCCAGGCTACCCTCAAACTCTCTATGTAGCCCTTGGATTCCTGACTCTCTAGCCTCTGCCTCTGGAGAGATGAGATTGCACCATAATACCCCTGGCTATCACTGTCTTGTGGTTTTATGAATGTTTTCCCTTTTTCTTTTTGTTTTTATTTATTTATTTTATGAGTACACTGTCGCTGTCTTCAGACACAGCAGAAGAGGGCATCAGATCCCATGACAGATGGTTGGGAGCTACCATGTGGTTGCTGGGAATTGAACTCAGGACCTCTGGAAGAGCAGTCAGTGCTCTTAACCACTAAGCCATCTCTCCAGCTCCCTTGCGTTTTGTTCTTTGTTTTTTGTTTTTAAGACGGGTTTTCTCTGTGTAGCCCTGGCTGTCCTGGAACCAGCTCTGTAAACCAGACCTGACCAGAACACATGGAGATCCACCTGCCTCTGCCTCCTGAGTGCTGGCGTTAAAAGTGTGCACCACCATACCTGGCTTATCTTATGTTATTTAGGGACAGCTGGCTTCCCCCCAACATACACATGCTATATGCACATATGAATGCATGTATATGCTTATGCATATATGAATGTATGTACATGCTGTTTGTACAAATGAATGTATGTACATGCTATATGCACACATTTAGTGTCGAGGGATGGATTTACACCAAAAGGTTGCTTGTCAGAAGTTCCCTCTCTAGCTAGGCGCGCTGGGTTGGATCCTGTAGCCCCTCCAGGGTCACTTGAAAAGATCCAGAGATGGTGCTCAAGGGTCAGGGTGGCTCAGTCGACTCTTGTCATAGGGCAGTGACACTCAGCCACCCACAGCTGTGGCATTGAGGGTGGCAAACCTGTTTTTTCCCCCAGCATTCCTCCCTCAACGCTTGGCAGACCCCGTGTTTATTTATGTTTTAATAAAAACAAATGAGACATACACCGTAGGCACCTGCCCTTGGGCTAAGAGGACACAGCTGGCTCCTCTCTGTCAGGCTCCGCTGCAGGTGTGAGCCCTGAGTGGAGCTGGGTTTCCAGCAGTTGGGCTCTCGCAAGCCACATCCCTATCCATCATTAACACTCTGTCGTCTGTGGGCTCAGAGACCAGCCTGGGATGCAGCTAGGGAGATCATAGCCACCAAATAATTCAAGTGTTATCCTGGGCACCACGGCTCTGAGGTGAGTTTGGCTATCCTCAGGGAGAAGTGGGGAAACTGAGGCCCAGGATGGTGAGGGGTCATGGTTGTCAAAGGTTGATTCAGGGCAGAACTGTGATTTGGCCAAAGGCTCATCGTACTGGCTCTCCGCCCAGGATACACTCCAGGTTTCTAACCAGACACGCTCTGGTTAACCCGAATAAAGTGTTTTGTTTTTTGAGACAGGGTCTCACTATGCGGCTGTCCTGGAACTCACTGAGATCTGCCTGCCTCTGCCTTCTGAGAGCTGGGATTAAAGGCAGGTGCCACCGAGATGGACAGAGGTGTGTTTTATAAGGCTCACTGGCAGCACCAACAACAGGCACCGGTGGCTCTTACTCTGGCTGCTAAAAATTAAGGCCTGGGGCTAGACAGGCTCAGAGGGAGGCGGAGGTGGGGAGGGGGGAGGAGGAGAGGGGGAAAGAGAAGGGGAGGAGGGGGAGGGGAGAGGGGAAGAGAGAGGTGGAGGAAGAGGGGAAAGGGCAAGAAGGAGGGGGAGGGGAGGGGAGGAGTGGGGAAGGGGAGAGGAGGGGGAAGGGGAGGGATGAGGGAGGGGGATGAAGAGAGGGGGAAAGAGAAGGGGAGGAGGGGGAGGGGAGAGGGGAAGAGAGAGAGGTGAAGGAGGAAGAGGGGAAAGGGCAAGAAGGAGGGGGAGGGAAGGGGAGGGAAGGGGGAGGGGGGATCCGGGATGACAACTGCAGCAAGGTCACAGGCCTGGGAATGTCTGAGGAACTCTTATGGTGCCACCTGCTCTGTGGGTAAGAGGTGCTCGTGAACTGAGCGTGAAGAGAGCTGAGATGAAGTTTGTTATAGAGCTCTATTCTCTAGACCTAATGAGACCATCGCCATCGTGAATTGCCCTTGCCTGATGATTCTAGCTGAGGCTAAGGTAAAGAGATTTATATTAATTGTATTGGCAAAGGAAATCTCAAAAAAGCCCAGCAGAGACTTGGTTCAGTCTCTTGGAAGAGCGTTTTGAACAAGCATAACAATCTTAGAAAGGAAGAACATAAAGTATATGGTTTGAGTATTAAAGGAGCACCAGGAAGTGAAATGGAGGTGAATCCTGTGTTCAAGAATCTTAAACTGAATCCAGGGAGTGCCTTGCAGCAAGATCCCACCCAGCTAAACTTAGGTCCAGGTATGATAGTACAAGCCTTTAATCCAAGGAGACAAAGGCCAGTAGATCTCTGAGTTCAAGACCAGCCGAGGACAGAGCAGGTTCTAGGTAAGGAAAAGCTTAAATCCAAGCATTCAGGAGACAGAGCCATGCAGATCTCTGAGTTCAAGGTCAATCTACAGAGCAAGATCCAGGACAGCCGAACTTAGGCAGACAGGGAATTGGAAACCAGAAAGCTGGTAATAGAATAGGGGGCCACGTTCCAACTCCAGCAAGCAGCAGAACTTGGCAGCTTCGGCCATGTGGTTCTGGTTTTAGAGTTAAGAATAGAAAGAACTACTGGGACAATTGATGCTGGTCAGCTGGATCTAAGAAATTAGCAGTGATTAAGAAGAGACCGGTATCGGGGTTGGGGATTTAGCTCAGTGGTAGAGCGCTTGCCTAGGAAGCGCGAGGCCCTGGGTTCGGTCCCCAGCTCCGGGGGAAAAAAAAAAAAAAGAAAGAAAGAAAAAAAAGAAGAGACCGGCATCACTGAGGTGTTTTCTGAGAGCACAAAGAAGCTGTGTTCCATAGACAGCCAAGGTTGTACCTCATGCTGCAGCTCGACTTGGTAATGTGTGAGAGTCACCCGGGTGGTACTGGTTTTGAAGGTGTGAAGGGGTCATGGAGAGCAGCTGAGGCTGGGCACTGTGAGAGGCCATGGAAGGCCATTGGTGAAGGTGCAGCCTCAGTTGCAGTTGATGTCCCAGGACTGAAGGGGTCATGCAAAGGAGTTGAGGCTTGGCACCATGAAGAGAGCCATTGAGAGGCTATTGGTGAAGCCAATAGCAGTGGAAGACCCCAGAGTACTGGAGATGCCGGTACCATGGGATGATCGCCAAGAACAGCAGCAGCGGTGGAGTGGATCAACCTGAGCTTAGAGTGCTACAGAGGGCAGAGCTGGAGAGGTGACGCCAGCCCTCTGGAGGAGCCCAGAAGATCATGTGTGGATCCGAGACCTTGGAACAAGAAGCTATAACACTGAAGTTGTGTTGGAGATCCCAAGATGTTTGAGACGCCAGAGAGCTGTGGGCTATCTGCTGAGGAAAGCTGCTAACGGGGGGGGGGGGGGAACCAGCCCAGGAGGAAGAAGTTTGTACTCAACAAAAATGAAAAAGGAGTTGGAGATCTGAAGATCGCTTTGACGTGAGCCATGGAGACACAGAGTTCGGAGTTTGCCCAGCTGGTTTCCTGCCTTGCTTTGGGGATTATAGTTAAGTGATTGGATGAATCTCAGAAGAGACTGAACTCTGGACTGTTAACATTGTTGATGCTACTACAGACTATGGGGACTTTGGAAGTTGGACTAAATGTATTTTGCATTATGCTATAGCTAGGTATGGCCCCCATAGACTCATGTGTTTCAGCAGGCCTATGGGGGCCAGGGAGTAGAATGTGGTATGTGTTCACAGCAGTAAAAACCTAAGATTGGGTCCCCGCAGCCACGGAAGAAGCTGGGTGTGGTTGTGTGTACCCGTTATCCTAGTGTTGGAGAATCAACAGGAGGACCCCAGGGGTCCAGCTTATCTCACTAAGTGGGAGAGCTCTGGGTTCAAGGAGAGAACCTGGGTCAGGTAAGAAGGTGGGGGGCTGCTGATATTGGTTCAGTGGGTAAAGAGGCTTTTGGCTAAGCCTGGCCACCTGAGTTCAATTCCTGGAACCCGTCTGATGGAAGGAGAAAAGTGACTTCGTCTTTCATAGTGGTAGCAGAACATGTGTACACACAGACACACAGACACACATATACAGACATACACACACTAAGTTAAGTGTAATAAAAAATAAGGTGAATAGAGATAGATTGATGTTGACCTCTGATCTCTACAGGCATGAGAACACTGCTACATGTACATACAAGTTCATGCACGCGTGTGTGCACTTACATAGACACACACATACACACATCCACACACACTTATGCACACACACATACACACACATACACACACATGTACTCTCACCCACATGCACATACAGACACACACACACAGACAGCCTTGAAAGGCTGATTAGGATGACTCGAACCTATAATCCCACTCTTCAGGAAGCTGAGGCAGGAGGATTGCCATGAGTGAATTCCAGATCATTATAGTACAAACTGAGGCATTGCCTCAAACCCTCTCCCCCTTAAAATAATAATAATAATAATAATAATAATAATAATAATAATAATAACAACAACAACAACAACAATAAAAATTAAAAAAGAGCACCACAGCTGTGGGCTTCCACTGACTTCTCTCAGGTCCCAGTTCCCCTCCAGGGAGAAGTGTCGGCATGGAAGGCAGAGTGTCTCCTTTCTCATGTCCTGCAGTGACATCTTACCCTTGACCTTCCTCCTGGGAGGAAGGACCCAGGAGGGACAGAAACAAGGGCAGCAGGAAGTTAACAGGACCAGAGGTGACTGGGCCATGAGTCAGAGGAGTCTCCATCTGCAGGATGTTGGGGGTGCCTTGCCAGCTTTGAAGGTGTCGTCCAATGAACTCTCTTGCCTTGGCTCACTGAGGGAACCCCAGGCAAGCAGGGTGAACAGCTAAGCCAGAAACACAGACATGTTTGTGTCTTTCCACAATACTGTTCTGTACCAAATAACAATAAATTCACAAGGTCATTCTCAGTGGCTCCAACTTACCACATAGTTCCGACTCCCCTTGATAGGTGGCCCAATATTAACTCTCAGTTCACACACTGACTTTGCACCGTAATGTTTATGTCACAGAACAGCCAAGCGGCCTCGGAGGATGCTGAGTTCAGAGGTCATCTTGACGTCAGGGCTGATAATGAAAGACAGTGAGGGACCAGCCGTTCAGGTGCAGGTGTCAGATGGAGGGCTGGGGACACTTTGAAGAGGGCTGAGTGTCACAGGCAGGGGACCCTGTGCTCTAGATGGACCCCAGGGACAGAGGCAGGAGTCTTCCCACATGGCAACGTCCTGGGGTAGACTTGTGGGAATGACCAAGGTTCGATCTTTGGGAACCCCTTCTTTTATGGTCCCAGATGATAGGGTTCCATCTGGTGTGGTTGACGGGCTCCCATGTCTTGGCGTTTCTGAGGCAGTTAGACAGGTTCCCAGGGTCGTTATTTATCAGCATAACTTATGAACTCGTGCCTCCTGGTGTGCTGGCCGATGGCAGGTGGCTATTTGTGTAAACAAGATGGGGACATTGACATTGAGACTCAGAATGGAGGCAACTCAGGTCCAGGCTGTTGCAAGTCATTCAAGAGCGGACTCAGTCCGCGACAGACACGCAATAGAACACAGAGGAAGCCAGAGCAGCCCCCTCCCCTCTGTTTTCAGCCCCTCAAAGTAGGTCCCATAAGGACCTTCCAGGGGCCCTGTGATGAAAAGATTCTGAAGCCAAAAGCCAGGTCCGGCAGTGCATGCCTATAACCCCAGTACTTCAGATGCTGCAGCAGGGGATTTGAGTTGAAGGCGGTCTTAGGCCATATCGCAAAAACCCTGTCTCAGCAAAGCCCAAAGCAGCAGTAAAGGAATCATCACCAGAGAGGATATTCACATAGCGGGAAGTTCTCCATTTGAGGGGCCCGGGGGTGGGGGTGCGGGTAGGGGTGGGGGTGGGGCTCTGTGGCTAAAGTGTTTGCCACTCAAGCAGGGGGACCGCACTGTGCATGCTCAGAACCCACATAACGCTGGGTGGGTACGGTGCGCGCGCGCGCGTGCGCGCGCGCCACACACACACACACACACACACACTATAAATACATACTATACTTATTATCATACGCACGTCATATACAATTATATGTAATAAAAATTTTAGGTGGCTGAAGGCTGTTCTCCAGCCTTCCTGAGCTCCAGCCTCCACAATGGCTTCCAGATCCTTGCATAGGAAGGGACCTAGCGGTGTTGGGAGGGGGAACTGAGCTGAGCCTTTAACCCTAGAAACTGGTAATCCCAGGAGAAGAAATCTCTGAGTCTCGGGACAGTCAGGGTTACAAAATGACTCTCTCTCTCGCTCTCTCTCTCAAAATGTTTTTTCTTTATTTTAATGTCTTCTTAAAATATTTATTTATTATATGTATGTGAATATACTGTCTCTCTCTTCAGACACATCATAAGAGGGCATCAGATCCCATTACAGATGGCTGTGAGCCACCATGTGGTTGCTGGGATTTGAACTCAGGACCTCTGGAAGAGCAGTCAGTGCTCTTAACCACTGAGCCATCTCTCCAGCTTGACATGCTAGCTCAAAAAAAAGGGGGGGGGGGGGCTGGAGAGATGGCTCAGTGGTTAAGGGCACTGACTGCTCTTCCAGAGGTCCTGAGTTCAATTCCCAGCAACCACATGGTGGCTCACAACCATCTGTAATATACATTAGATAAATAAAAAAAAATAAAAAAAAAGAAAGGAAGAAAGAAAGAAAGAAAGAAAGATAAAAACAGGAAGAAAAAGGAAAAGAAAAGAAAACAGAGAAAGCAAAAGACAGCTCTGTTCCTTGTTCTCTTTGCCACAGGCCCTTTGCGTTGGCTGACAGCACTCATTTCTTTCTCCCAGCTCTCAGGAGAGCTCTGTTCTCTGGGCATGCTCAGACCTCAGGATCTGGTTCAGTTCTGTCTACTCACCTTCCTGCACGTTCTTCTTCTTTTTTTTTCTTCTGTTTTTCTTTCTCTTTTCCTTCTTTCCCTTTTTAATTTTTAATTTTTTTTTTTTGGTTCTTTTTTTCAGAGCTGGGGATCGAACCCAGGGCCTTGCGCTTGCTAGGCAAGCGCTCTACCACTGAGCTAAATCCCCAGCCCCTAATTTTTTTTTTTTTTTTTTTTTTTTGTTTTTTTGTTTTTGAGTTAGGGTTTCAGAGACTTAGAGATAAGCAGAACTGAGGCCATTGACCTCTCAGGTCTGATCTATAAGGACTAAAAGGTATCTTAGCTTAAGGGACAACTATACCAGGTAGAAGCTCTGATCTGTAGACAGGATCAAGGATGCTGGCACTGCTCAAAGTGGGCAAAGGCAAGGGATGTGCTTCTTGCTGTTTTTGTTTGTTTGAGACAGGGTTTCTCTGTGTAGCCCTGGCTGTCCTGGAACTCACTCTCTAGACCAGGCTGGCCTTGAACTCAGAGACACCCAGCTGCCTCTGCCTCTGCCTCTGCGATCAAAGCTGTGTACCACCACCACCTGTTCCTGCCCATTCCTCACCTTCCCCCAGTGCCATTCACCCGGTTTTAGACAACTGATCACTGCCCATCTTTCTTACCAAAGCAAAAGCTGTCTCCAGGACCCATGTAATACACGGACATATTCAACAGATCAATTTTGAATCAGCAATGGGAAAAAATTAATTACTGAGAAAAACACATGAGCATTCGCTAATTTTCCAGAGTGCCTTCCAGGAAGGCAGTGTCAGGAGACACACCCACCGGCCCTCCCGGACTGTCTGTGTACACTGTTACTGTAAACTTCACACTTCAGCAAAGGCCTCAATCGTCTGACCCTGCAAGAGCCCGAGTCAGAGCAGAGTCAGCAGTAAAGGCGCTGAGTCAAGCCAGCCGGAAGAGCCATCTTAGTCTTACTACGATGGGACTGTCCCCAAGGGGAACCACTCAGCAGAGCGCTGGCTGTGGGGAGGTCCTCAAAGGAGAGCATAGGCAGAAAGAGGCTGTGGGGTTCAGATGATAACATGGGGAGGTGAAGCTCTGCTACACCCACACTCACCCCCAGACTGACAGGAAGGCTTCAACAAGGCAAAGACCCATGACCAGGGTTACAGACTTGGGCTTTTCCTAAAGCAGGTGGCTGCTGGGAGAGCCTGGTGTAATCCCTATATCCCAATTCTCACAGCCTGGGGTAACCCCTCCTTAATCAGTGGTTAACATGCGAAACACTTGGTGTCCCCACTCCCTGATGTTTGGATTTTTCTGGCTACCGGAATTGTTAGCCTACTGCAACCCCGATTTCTGTTCTTTATAAAGTACCTAGTTTTGGGTACTTTATACACCAAAGTAATCAGATGGTGAGATTGTCCACCTCCTGGTGACTGACTCCCTTCCTTGTTGACAGTGAAGGCCCAAGTTGTAGTACTAGGATATCCCTCTCTAGAAGGAGTATTCAGTAAAGAGCTTGATCTAACCGGCTAAAAACAGAGGCTCTGGATCTGTGGACTTGGGGGCAGATCTGTCTCCTAGCAATGCCAACTGTGGCCAGCTCCCAGCTGCAGAAAGAAAGAGGGAGATGAACCTGAAAAAACAGGCTTGGACCCTGAATCCAGACACAGAGGGGGCTGCATACCTGTAGCTTCAACCATGGTCCTTGTATTAATGCACTTCTGTGGCCGTAGCCTCCTCTGAGAGGGAACTCAAGAAGCTACCCTTGCTGGTGGCTCATGCTCTGAGGCCCAAGACAAAAAGGGCAGGGATTGCAGATCTGCTCTAACCTAGTCTGAGAAATGGCTTCCCATTCCAACTGAAGCTTACACAGATGTAAAGGGAAGGGGCCTGGTGGTGGGAGACAGTTCAAGGTGACCACAAAGCATGTTGGGTACTCTGTGGCTCTGATGAAAACCTTATTCCCTTCACAGAGGACAGAGTCCACACCAGAGGAGGTCCTAGCGTTGGAGGGCCTTCTGGGACCTTCCCAGCGGGCATTTTCACCCTTTGGCTCCAGTCCTGAGTCCTGCTTCCCTCTTCCCTCTTCACCTAAGCACTGAGTAGCAACTGTCAGGCCCTGAGCAGCCGGCGTCCACACTCCCGGAGGGTGAAAGGCCTTTTCACTGCCTTCTGGCTCCTACCAACGTAGGTGGGCACGGACCCAAGGCCTTTCAAAGAGAAGGTGTTTCCCATGTGTGTGCTGAAGACCCACCCTGCCAGACAAACACACCCACAGAACGGTTTTTAAAAACTAATAA
>NC_141543.1:108765000-108777500 GCF_021556685.1 Rattus norvegicus
TGGAGGCTTAGGCCGAATTGGTGTGGCTGTCCGTGCCCTCCCACCCTCTTGAGCTTGTGGAAAGTCAGGATCTTAGATGAGGGAGGGAACAGGCACCTCTGAGCCACTGTGCTGTACCTGGAATGGGTGAGTGTGTGTGTGTGTGTGTGTGTAAATGTGTGTATTTGTGTGTGTGAGTTTGTGTTTGTGTGTGAGTGTATGTGTGTATATGTGTGAGAGTATGTGAGAGTGTGTGTAGTGTGTGTATGTGTGTATATGCGTGTGTGAGTGTGTGAGTATGTGTGTATATGTGTGAGTGTGTGTGAGTATGTGTGTGTGAGTGTGTTTGAGTGTGTCTGTGTGAGTGCACAGGCGTGTGTTGGATTAGCGGACAGAGGGAACCAGACGGGAAAGCCTCTGCCCGGCACACTCCCATTCCCCACACGTAGGCAGGAAGTGGTGAGACTTACATGCTCTGCAAAGGGAAAAGGTAAGGGGATTTTGGTGGCGTAACTCCTGTCAATCTTCTGTGGGCTTTTCAAAGCTCTGTGCCAAGGCAGCTCTGCCCCTACCTGGACCTGCCTGGGCTTCCTTCCCAGCCCAGTGAGTCGGTGAGGCAGTGGCACCCCAGGCTCTACCACGCCCTGCTCACTGCCCGGAACCTGCACCTCCCAGCACCTTAGCTACCTGGCACATTCACTTTCTCCAAAGCATTGTTTGCCTGGCTTTGGCATAACCTCAATAGATGGCTTTCAGCACCCGCCGGACAGAATTAATCACTTTCTCCTCTACATAAGGGTACACACACACACACACACACACACACACACACACACACACACACACAGACACACACACAGACACACACACCCAATACAAAGAATGTATTTACTACAGGAAAACTTTTACTTTCTTTCTTTCATTTTTGCTCACATGTATTTACTTCCCGTGAGCGTGCATGCGTGTTGGGGCGTGGGGCACACGCCACAGCTCAGATACGATGTGGAGGTCAGAGGACAATTTGTGGGAGTTGGCTTCTCCACTTTGTGGGTCACTGAAGCAAGTGAATTTAATCTTTGAGCCGTCTTCTGTGAGCCCTGTGTGTGTGTGTGTGTGTGTGTGTGTCTGTCTGTCTGTCTGTCTGTCTGTGAGAGTACATGCACACGTGTGTGCTGGTACCAGTGGAAGTCAGAAGAGGGTGTTGGGTGATCTGTAGTTGGAGTCCTAAGTAGTAAGTGCTCTTACCCACTACAATTACTACAATTATCCTACACCACCTTTTTGCCTTTTCTCTTTTGGTTTTTCGAGATAGGTTTTCTCTGTGTAGCTCTGGTTGTCCTGGAACTCACTCTGTAGACCAGGCTGTCCTTAAAATATGCCTGCTTCTGCTAGGATAAAAGGCATGTTGTGCATCTACCCCCCCCCCCTTTTTTTTTTCTTTAAAGACTGGATCTTACTCCATATCACTGGCTGCTCTGTATAACGCAGGTTGGCATTAAACTCGTGATGAACCTCCTGCCTAAGCCTTCCAAGTGCTGAGATTTTACACGCGTGCAGTTTCAAGAATTTAAAGGGGGTTGGGGATTTAGCTCAGTGGTAGAGCGCTTGCCTAGGAAGCGCAAGGCCCTGGGTTCAGTCCCCAGCTCCGGAAAAAAAAAAAAAGAACCAAAAAAAAAAAAAAAAAGAATTTAAAGAGCTCTGGCTGTAGGGATCCAGACCGAGCCCAGGCACAAGCATGGAGTGGACTCTTCTTGAATGTCGAGTGGGACAGAAATAATGACCAGCCCTAAGGCTGAGGGATGCGGAGGCCCTGGCCCATCCGGGCAGCCAGCGCGGCCGGCGTGGCACCCGTGGATAGTCCTGGCACCCCGCGACTGTTCGGTTGGGAGCCCACGGGCCGCCCGGGTTGCCTCCTCCACCTCCAGCTCCCCCTGGCCCCGGGAAAGTTGCAGTGACTTACTTTCGGCTTCAGGAGGGTTGTGGCGGGTGGCACGGGACGCACCTGCGTGGGGGCACGGGGCGGGGCGAGGCGCGCACCTCGACGGGGCGGGGCGGCCGTGCTCCCGCCTTCCTCCCGCCCTCCGGCGACCCGGATTAGCCACCTGGGAGCCCGCGCCCCGCGGCCTCGCCACCACACTTTCCTGGGAGCGGCGGCCACGGCGGCACCATGAAGAAGTCCTACTCAGGTGGGCGCCGCGCCCGGCGTGGGGAGGGTCGGCGTCGGGGACCTGCGCGAGTCACCTGAACGCTGGTGGCCTGAGTGGGAGAGGCCACCGGGGAACCAAGTGGGTTTGGTAGCCCAGACCTCGCAGGACATTGTACCCTCAGGGCAGTCTAGAGCCCCGGGCTGTACTGCTCCCTCCCACAGACTGGGATCGTGGGGACGCTCCATATCGGAGCAAAGCCGTCCCCTGTACTTGGCTTTCTCTATGTTCAGACCCGGGTCACAAGGGCCTGGAGGAGGCCCTAGCATTTCTTCTGACGTAGGGTTCCTTTCGCTGTCCCCCGCAGACCTGGCTCACTCTAGAGTATGAGGGGCTGCTCTGAAGGCGTCCATCTCGCCCTGTCGGTGGAATGTTTGACTTACAGGTGGTGTTTGACGTGCCTGGCTGCAGCCTGGGTGGGTGGGGCCGGGTGGAGGGGGCTTTGCCTTTATCTGAGCGCCTGGTGGACCAGGCCCCAGAAATCTTCGACTACTAACAACTGTTAGTTGTTTTCAGTGGGGCACTGGAAGGTCTTCAAATAGGATCACTCAGGAAGTCTGGACCAGTTATTTGGGTCTCAGGGTGCCACCAGTGCCCTAGCACGCCAACCTCACTCTGAAGGGTAGAGTGTAGTGTGTGTGTGTGAGGGGGAGTGTCGATCCGCAGAGCTCTCCAGGAGCTCCATACTGATCCTTCCTAAGTATCCCCCTCTGTTACTCTGGGCCTCCATTCCACAGATAGCCCAACTGAGGCTATGAGCACAGGCTAAGTCAACCCTGATCTCACTCATCCAAGCCGGATCTAATGTCCACTTCCCCTGACTTCTCAAACCCTCTCCTCAGGTTCCTCTCCTAATCTATTTGGACAGGAAGCATTCTGCCAAGAACCCGTGAATTCATTTAAGATAAGAACTCTGAATCAGGAGAATGAGTTAGAGTCAAAGAGGTCATTTGGGCCATTCCCCTGCCTTGAGGTCATGTTCTGTTTCCTCCTGTTTTCCATACTCAGGAACCAAAAAGGACTTTACTTCATCTCAAAGAGAGTCATTTAGCTTCCCCTTAAAAAAAAAAAAAAAAAAAGCCTTCCGCATCAGTAGGTCAGTAGCTCTAAGTTGCTAACTTGGCTGCTGGGCCCCCAGCCACTGGTGCTTTTCAGGAGAACTTGTTGATGTGATGGTGGGGGAGGGGGGACTTCCAGGTGGTCCGTGTTCAGGTTTGGCACCGGGCCCTTCTCCCTCCCCAGAATGCTCCAGATGTTTGGAATGGTTGTGGGCATCGGGAATATTTCCCAGCCTCTCTGGCTGGCCTGGGGATGGACAGCCCTTGGCCGAGCTGTCTTGTCCTTGGTCCTTCACACTTCCTGACTGATGGGTCAGGACACTGAGATAGTCAGGTCCTCTCAGCTCACAGGTGCCCAGCTTCCTGCACAAACCCCAGACCCCACTGCCCCAAGTCTGGGTGGGAGGGTCTGAACCTGGAACCTACTGGAGATCGTAGGGGACCAGTGCTCACTCCACCAGCTCTCCTATATCTGCCCAACCTCCACCCGGTAAATTTTCGTAAAAGGATGACACTTCTATGATAGGTCCTATGGAGGTCCAGCTTACAGCCCCTGTAAAACCAAGCTCCCCGGTTCCTTGTGTTTACCTAAAGGGGCAGGGCCCTTGGAGGATGGGCCAGAGGGAGAGCCTGGACCATATCCAATTTGTTCCCTCCCTGGCAGTGTACCAAGGGGTGCTGGGTCTGCAGTTGTATGGGGTTTGGTGGTAAGGGTTCAGCTCCATTTCCTCTGGGTTTCCTGGGGCCAGCCCCGTTCGGAGAAGGGTCCTTTGCTGAAATTAGATTGTCCCTAAGTCTCCATCGCCACCAGGAACTCAGCAAAGTAGCCAAGAATGTAAAAAATCTCTACAGTATCTGAAAAATCCACGGGCAACCAGAGAGGTCTGCGCTTTTCCAGTAGACTGATGGGAATATGGCTTTAGACCTATTTAGGAACTCGAAATACACAGAATGGCTGCCACACTGTGATTGGAGACCTGCGGTGAGCACTCCTGGGCCTCTCGAGACAGGAGCTGAGAAGTCGGTCTGGAGTGACCCCGGGACAGTGGTTTATGGGCCGCTGTCACCAGGGATGCTTTATGAGGTGGACACCAATAGTGGGGACAGAGGACGCAGAAGCAATGACGGGACATGTTCTCAGCTTGCAGGAGCCTGCCTTGTCATTGAGGAGGAGGCATGATATGGGTGAGACACCAGCTCATTACCACCCCTGTCTCCTCTGAAGCAAGACAGTCTTCAAGTGCTCTGGGTACTCGGGGGTGGGGGGGTTGGGGCTTTGAGGGTGACCGAGATCGTGCCTGACTTCTGGGAATAAGGGATCTGGTGTAGTGGAAAATAAAATGGGGTCTTGCTAGTTAGGGAAGCTACAGGACACTAGGGGCATTTGGGGGACCCTCTGGCAGGCTTAATATAGCCCTAGTTCTTCCTCAACGCACCTCCTCTTTTGTTTCAGTGGAGAATTGCTAGAGCCGTGTAGCCCAGTGGTTAAGGACAGGAACTCTTTTTTTTTTTTTTTTTTTTTTTCTTTCGGAGCTGAGGACTGAACCCAGGGCCTTGCTAGGCAAGCGCTCTACCACTGAGCTAAATCCCCAACCCCAAGGACAGGAGCTTTGAGCCACGAAGCTCTTGGGATTGAGCCCTAAGCTACTGTGGGGACTGGGGTTCTTCGCCCCGCAGATTTCATTGTTAATCACGCTGTGACCGTGCCTTTCTACAGGTAAAAGTTCAGAGGTACCTATTCTAACTCTCTAGCCACTATCCTAGGAGTTATTACCGTGGACCATAGGAGGGACCAGAGGTTGTGTGTCACCCATTGCAGGGCCCAGGGCTTCCCTTGACACCCCTGGACGCCCATGGTTTGGAGGTCCCTTTGTGTTGGAGCCAGCTGTAGGCTGTTCGTGTTGTTTTCTGGAGTCCTGAAGTCGGCCTCTCACAGCCGATGAGTCTCCTTGAATTCCTCTTCAGTGCCCTTGCCTTTCTTGGAAATCTTGGGGGTGGGGGGAGGTTGGGGGATGGGGACTTAGCTGTGAGCCACCAGAATTGAGCAAGCATATCTCTGTGTGCATTTTGGAATTATCTTGGGATTCCTGTGGCTTTCAGGAGATTCTCGAAGCGGGTGGCTAGTTTTACCAGCTCTACACCAGGGAGGGATTCAGTCCTAGGAGATCCACAGGATAAGAGTTTCAGCCCTACCCAGCACTCTAGGGGGCTTTTTGGAAGGGTGAGGGGTGTACCCTCCGAGGTCACTTCTGAGTAAGCCACCCACGCGTTGGTCAGTGTGGTTGACGGAAGACTTCTTTCTCCACTGGTCCCTCCACAGTTTAGTGTGTGCTCTGACCACCTCTCGACTCCTCATGGTCAAGCCTGTTTGCTCCGGTGTATCCAAGGGATGTGGGCTGGAGAGGAAGCAGCCTCCTCCAGGAGCAGCTAGTCTATGACTGTGCCCCATCCTTGCCCAGATCCTGAGGCCCCTAGTCCCAAGAGGGCTGACTGAGCACAAGTCAGGAGCCAGCCCTTCCCAGACCATTGGGGAGGTGGGAAGGCAAGTTCAGGCATGGGCAGCCATCCACCCTGCCTGCCCCTGCTTCCTTCTTGAGCTTTCCTCTGTGCAGCTTCTTCCCAGCATAGAGTTGAGTAAAACGTACCAGACAGAGTATGAGAGAGCCCGCCTTCTACCCGTGGGACCTGCTTACACCAAGATGGGTGCAGAGAGGACAGAGTTGTCATTCAGGAGCAGCTGGCTTAGTCAGGCAGTGGGCTGTCTGTGTGCCCGAAGGCCTCGCCTGGGTCTAAACAAGACCATGGAAGGTGCACTCCCCACCTGAACTCCCTGTGCCTTTCTCAGATTGCCCTGTCTGTTCCGGGCTGCCTGAGGCTCCACGAGTTCTGAACCTGGAGGCGGCCGGGTTTCCGCATGTTTATCCGTGGGCAGTGTTGCGTGGGCTCGGCAATTTGCTGAAGATGTTCTTGATAAGAAGGATCTAGCACAGACCAGCACAGAGCCAGGCCCCAGGGTCCCTGCTGAGTGGATCTCTTGGCCCCAGGGATCTCAAGGGCTCCAAAGAGAGAGACCCTAGGCTCAAAGGGTGCATGGGTAGAGAAAGGGGTGACTTGCCCCATCTTAGGCTTGTTTGTTGGGGCTGTTACCTTGGAAACACCCCAGCTCTTCACTGCTTTAGGGATTTATGGCGGGGGGGGGGGGGGGCGTCAGGACCAGAGCCTGGTGAAGCTGCCTGGGGTTTGCAAAGACACAGAGTACAGCCCTGCTGTGCTGAGGATTTCCTTGAGAGACCTCAGAGTTCTGACTTGGCCACGGGCCATGTGATTCCCAAAGTGCCAGTTAAGAGGAATCTAAGCCCTGGTTGCAAGCACTTGTAGTGTCAGGCATAGTGGTCCTGTAGCAGCCAGGGTTGTCTGTGGCAGCAGCAAAGTCAGTTGTGAGAAGTGGGCGGGTCTCTGGGATAGCTTTGCTCTGGATCCAGGAACTTTGGTCAGCCTTGCCATGCTAAGCTTTGAGCCCCCCCCCCCCCCAAGTTCCTGATCCGTCTTAATCTTCCGTGTGCCCTGAGCCATTTGTTCCAGAGGTGCCTGCTTAGTGCTGCTGAGCCTCAGGCTTCATTCTGACTGCTCCCCGGTGACTCTGGGCCACAGCACTGCAGGGCCCCGAGGGCGGAGGGACAGTTTGCTCCCAGCCCCGTTTCTTGGCCTTATCTCTCCAACCCTGCCCTGGGCCCAGGTCCACTTGCAGCCACAGTGAAGATGACACCAAGCTACTCCAACCAGAGTGGGGGGTGGTGGCCCCGGGAGCCTTGCTTGTCAGTGGCCTCTAGCAGATCTCCAACAACCAAGCTTTGTTTGGGGATTGATCTGACCTGGTTCGATGAAGCCTGACTGTTGGCTGCCCGGAGAACTCAGGACAGGAAACAGGAGCAAGGAAAGCCAATCCTGGCCTCGGGTCGCAGCATGGCCCTTGGACCCAGACCTTCTCCTGGCAGGATCCCAAGTCAATAGTCAAAGCCTGACCTTCAGTATCGCTTGGAATGCTGAAATAAGAGGTGGAGAAGGTCTCTGTGGAGCTGAGGCTCTGTGGAGCAACCCACCTGACCCTGGCTTGAGGATCCTGAGGAGAGGACCAGTTGGCATGCATGCCTTCCGTGCGGCAGATGTGGCTGCGGTCTCGGCCACAGTGGCCTCTTCCTCACTCCTCCCAGACCATGCTCACACTCTGACCTCCCACCCCCTCCCCCAGCGCTACCTCTGGAGCAAAGGGTGGGCCACGGCAGCATCAGAAGCCCTGGAGTGCTACACCCAAGTCCTTGCCAGGTCAGGCGTGTTGGGGCAGCAGCTGACTCAGGAGTAGTGGCAACCTGTGCTCAGGTTTGAGCTGAGTTCCAGGTGAGCATGGTTACCAGGAAGGGCTGGGCACCAGCGATCTGGCTGGCTGGCTGGCTGGCTGGCTGCCCGGGCCTTGAGCTGAGATCAATGGGACTTGCATCCTGGGGCCCTCCTTTCACAACCCTCTTTGTAGAGGATCAGATCCCAGCCGGAGGATAAGGCTACTGTAACCGGAGCAGCTTGGAAATGGGTTACATCCAGTGCTTGTCATCTTGCAGTGTGCTAGGGATTTGACCGCTGGGCATAGAGGGTTCTGGGGGTATCATTTGTAAAACTCACCGATAATTCTTTGTCTTTGGCTCTGTAGAGCAGAGCAGGTTGGTGGCTAGGGGAGGTTGTAGCTGAGGGCTCCTGGGTCGTACGGACACTGTAGGGTGCCAGACAAAAGGACAGCCAGATGTACCAGGGAGCCAGGAGGAATGGTGACTTCTCACACATTGGTGTCACGATGCCTCCCTGCTTACAAGGTGTGGTAAATAAAACCTCAGTTATGTTGGTGAGTCAACTCTGGGTGGTAGAGCTTCCTGGTGGACCTCGACACTGCCTTATTTGATTTGATTTTCTCTTGGAAATGCTTTCTGAGATAGACCATGCATCTACCATTTTTGTTCGCTTGTTTTGCTGGTTGTTGCCTGAGGTTGATTTTTGTGTTGCAGACTTTTTTCCTCAGTGGTGCAAACAGGAAATGGAGAGGGGAACGTGAAAACCCTACGTGTCGTAAAAGTCACTTTTATGTCCCTTGACCTGCACGTCTCCACAAGTGTGAAATATATCAGTTTATTACCTGAGCGGTGCCACATGCTTTCAGGGTTTCGTGTCCCTGTCACTCCGCCCCTTTCACCCGGACGTCACATACCAGGTGGGTCTCAAAGCCAGAGCCTCAGCGGCTCTTCCGAGCAGACGTCCTGTGTCTGGTGACCCCTCACCAGCTTTCCTAGAGGGTCTGGCTCATTGATCCCTCTCTATGGTGATGGTGACTCTTTGGCTGTTGTCATGTCTGTCTCCAAAGCCAGATAAGTATCCTCAGGATAGCATCTGTTCAAGAGGTGTGATGGCGGGAAAGTGTCTATCAACCTGCTGAGTGGTGGTCCCTGCGCTGGCCTGCTGTTGAGTCCAGCCGTCCACTCTCTTGAGTCCTCGAAGTGACTGCCACACAAGACTGGTGCAGTGTGATCGCTCTGTCCCTGTCACCTCCTGAGCCCAGGCGTGGACATGGATGGGGGTGCTGCAGGTGACAGGCTACCACACTTGGCAATCAGTTGTCTGCCCGTTGGTTACTTTACAGTGATTTCTTCTGGAACCTTCTTTCCTCTGGCCAATGGTAATGTCTTTTCCTGCCTCTGGCTTCAGTCTTCCTCCCATCATCCTGGTTATTCCTTCCAGAAACTCTCAACATGGCAGTCTTCTGCCTCCTCCCCGCTCTGGGGAATCCCTGTGTGGTAATCCCACAAGGTGAAGTGAAACTACGTGTTGGTTCCCTTCCTGTTGCCACGACAAAATACTCAACAAAAGCATGGGACGTGTGTCATCTTGGCTCACAGCGTGAAGGGCCAGTCCATGGGAGTGGGGGAGCCATGATGGCCGGAGCTGGAGGCAGAATCAGGAAACAGAGGGAGAGATGAGTGCTGGAGCTTAGCTTCTTGCTCCTTCTATACAGTAGAGAGCTGGCTGCCCACACTCAGGGTGGGTCTTCCCTCCTTGGTCTCTGAAAGTGCTGTCCTAGACACAGGCAGGGCAGAGGGATGCCTCCTCCTCGAGACCAGGTCC
This sequence comes from Rattus norvegicus, assembly GCF_021556685.1. Classification (NCBI taxonomy): domain Eukaryota; kingdom Metazoa; phylum Chordata; class Mammalia; order Rodentia; family Muridae; genus Rattus; species Rattus norvegicus. Next base: position 108,774,404 of record NC_141543.1, read on the forward strand.
AATCAGGTTGGCAATGAAGATTAGCGATTACAGACTCACACTCCCTGTGGTGACTTGGGGTGCTAAGCCTGTGCGTCCCCATCTGGAACTAACAAAAACCCCAAGCGGCTGGACGCACCTGTGAGGGTTTTTTCTTAACTAAGTCATCTGAGCTGGAGAAACCCATTCTTAATCCAGGCTTTTTTGAAGTGGGAAGATCCACCTTTATTTAATCCGGGTCACACCCTCTGCGGGCAGCCTGTCTAACCGGCGTGGAAGGAGAAAGCTCTTTGCCTGCTTGCCCTCAATCTCGCTGGCAAGCCCATCCCTTCACGGGCATTAGAGCCCACTTCTTCAGGGTTCTGACATATCCTGAACACCAGCTAAGACATCCAGCTTCCCAGAATGAACAAGTACTGGGTTTTTGGAACTTCCGTTAATAGACAGTCATTGTTGGAAAGCTGGACCACAGCCTGTCAGCCATTATAATGAACCCCAAACACCCCCTCCTTTTTGTTTTTGTTTTCTTTTTGTTTGTTTGTTTGTTTGTTTGTTTGAGGCAGGGTTTCTCTGTGTAGCACTGGCTGTCCTGGAACTCACTCTGTAGGGCAGGCTGGCCTCGAACTCACAGATCTTTCTGCCTCTGCTTCCAAGTGCTGGGATTAAAGTTGTGTGACCACTACACTTAACTCTTACTTTTTTATTTTTCCTTTCATTTTTTTTTTGTAAATTCCCTTTTAGTATATATAGAGTCATTCTATAAGTCCCGTTCCTCTAGAGAACCCTGACCAATACAGGTGGTTCTTTTTTTTTTTAATTTGTTTATATTATTTTATTGTTTTTATTATGTATGTTATGTGTGTCTCTCTGTGGGTTAATTCATATGAGTGCTGGTACCAACAGAGAGGCCAGAGGTGCCAAATCTCCCCAGCTAGAGTTAAGGGTGGTTGTGAGCTGTCTGGGTGCTGGGAATGGTGCTTCATCCTCTACAAGAGCAGCCAGCCCTCTTAGCCACCGAGCCATCGCTTGAATCCTTGATTTGTTTTTTGAGACAGGTTCTCTCACTGGCTTGGGGCTTGCTAGCTAGGGTGGCCGGTGAGCTCCGAGATCCTCCTGTTTCTGTCTGTCTGATTCTAGGATTTTTTTCATCCTTTCTTTCTTTCTTTTTCTTTTTCTTTTTCTTTTTTTAGAATACTTTTGTCTTTACACACACCAGAAGAAGGCATTAGATGAGCCATGTGTGGTGCTGGGAATTGAACTCAGGACCTCTGGAAGAGCAGTCAGTGCTCCTAACCACTGAGCCATCTCTCCAGCCCCTTTCTTTTTTCTTTTAGACTTACTATTTTATTTGAGTTGTGCGAAGGGTTTGTCTGTATTGCATGAGTGCCGGGTGCCCTCAGAGGTCAGAAGGGAGCACTGGGTTCCTTGGAACTGGAGTTAGAGATGGTTGTGAGCCACCACATGGGTGCTGGGAACAGAACTCTGATGGCTCCGAGGTTAAGAAGAACACTGGTTGCCATCTCTCCAGCCCTCTTAACTCTTAAAAAGTAGGACTTGTGAGGGCAAGGATTCAGTTCAGTGCCCGAGCCCCTGCCCCCTCTGGCATGAACAAAGCCCCCAATTCCCTCCTCAGCACACAGTACTGAGTTTACTGTTTGCTGTTCTGTTTCCTTGTTTTGCCTTGAAACTGAGTCCCACCCTGCATTACTGGCTAGTTGGAAATTCTGTGGTGACCCCCTGCCTCTGTCAGCTGAGTGCAGGGCTTGCCCACAATTTAAAGTGTACATTTGAGATAGCTATTAAGTATCAGAAATAACACAAAATCTAGAAAAGTATCAATTAACCTGTTACATCTACACAGTAACATTTTTTGTGACTTTCTTTTGGCTCCCCTTCTTCACCAAGACCAGTGTTTTATTTTCTGGGTTTTTTTTCCCCTCTGTGTTTTATTTTCTGTGGAGAAAATAGAAAATTAATCTTTCTGAGTGGTCAGTATCTTTCCTTCTCCTCCTCTTTCTCTCTTCCCCCCTCCCCCTTCTTATCTTTTGAGTCCGGGTTGAACACAGATTCACTTTGTAGTCCAGACTGGACTGGAATTTAAGGTTTTCAAACTTTTGTACCAAGAGCAGGATTTAAGGCGTGCATCGGGATGCTAGACTGAAATTCTATTTAGTTTGGTGGCTGGGATTCTATGAAAGAAGAGAGGGGGATGGGAGAGGGAGAGGTCATGTGTGTGCGTGCTTCTTGTGGGTGTGCGTGCACTTCTGACTGGAGGTCAGAGGTCAACCCTGAGTATTGTTTCTCAGTTACCTTCTACCTTGTTTTTCTGGAACAGAGCCTCCCTCTCCTCTCTTAGACTCGACACTGCTCTCCTCTCCCCTCCCCTCCTCTCCCCTCCCCTCCTCTCCCCTCCCCTCCTCTCCCCTCCCCTCCTCTCCCCTCCCCTCCCCCCTCTCCCCCTCTCCCCCTCTCCCTCTTTTCCCCTCTCTTTTTCTCTAATTTTTTTTGTTTTGTTTGTTTGTTTGTATTTTTTCCAGACAGGGTTTCTCTTGGTATCTTTTGGCTGTCCTGTAACTTACTCTGTAGACCAGGCTGGCCTTGAATTCAGAGACCCACCTGCCTCTGCCTCCTGAATACTAGTATGCCCACCACCACCACCATACTTACCCCAGCTAAAACAGAGTCTTATTCATTTGCTGGGAGTTCACCCATTAATGTAGACTGGCTGGCCAGTGAGCCTCATGGGTTCTCCTGTCTCTGCCTTCCCAGTGTTGGATTACAATTGCACATCCTTTTTATGTTTGCATAAATTACACTTTTTATGTGGGTGCTGGGGATCCGAACCCATGTCCTCATGCTGTGCAGCAAGCACCTTACCCACTGAGCCATGCACCCAGCCCCCAGAGTGGAGTTTTATGGAGGGAGAATTCATAATGGGTGCAGTTTTTATGCTCTGTCCTGGCAGTGTGATTCCAGTCGAGAGCCAACAGCACGTGAGACATTTATAATGATCAGATAGGTCCCCGCCTGCCCTTCTGATTAGAGCTACATCTCTGAGTCAGGCTGCAGGAGAACAGAACCCTCCTTGTACAGGTTTTCCCCTGGCAATCCAGACGGT